>NW_026542802.1:0-177178 GCF_028750875.1 Macrosteles quadrilineatus
CTCTCCCCCAGAATGGTACTGTAGCCATCAGGGAACTGTCGGATAAAACTGTCAGCATTGGCCAGCCCAGCAGCCTCGTACACCTGTGACAAAGATTAATTAAATTAGTAATACCAAACTAGTGACGGGTAATACAAACAAAGTAACATAGAATCAAACCAGCTACCTTCTGATTACAGCAGTACTATAATCACTCAACCACCAAGCTGACATAAAAACTTTTACTCATACCAGTACTCATAACGTTTTTAATATGTTACATTTTAACAAGTTACCTTTAAGCATGTTACATTTTAAAAGGTTACAATTTTACATGTTACATTTTTACATGTTACATTTTAATATGTTACATTTTAACACGTTACATTTAAGCATGTTACATTTTAAAATGTTACATTTTAACACGTTACATTTTAACATGTTACATTTTAACTTCTTATATTTCCACATGTTACATTTTTACATGTTACATTTTAACATGTTTTACGATCAAGTCATTCCCTTGCAACTGACCTGGTAGCCTCGTCTAGTATGAGGATGGATGGGATTTTCAGTAGAGCGCGGGCGATAGCTATCCTCTGTTTCTGGCCCCCAGACACGGTAACTCCTCTCTCCCCCAGAATGGTACTGTAGCCATCAGGGAACTGTCGAATAAAACTGTCAGCATTGGCCAGCCCAGCAGCCTCGTACACCTTTGACAAAGATTAATTAAATTAGTAATACCAAACTAGTGACAGGTAATACAAACAAAGTAACATAGAATCAAACCAGCTACCTTCTAATTACAAGGCGAGTACAGCAGTACTATAATCACTCAACCACCAAGCTGACATAAAAACTTTTACTCATACCAGTACTCATAACGTTTTTAATGTGTTACATTTTAACAAGTTACCTTTAAGCATGTTATGTTACATTTTAACATGTTTTACGATCAAGTCATTCCCTTGCAACTGACCTGGTAGCCTCGTCTAGTATGAGGATGGATGGGATTTTCAGTAGAGCGCTAAGAGTGCTTGTAGCGGCGATAGCTATCCTCTGTTTCTGGCCCCCAGACACGGTAACTCCTCTCTCCCCCAGAATGGTACTGTAGCCATCAGGGAACTGTCGGATAAAACTGTCAGCATTGGCCAGCCCAGCAGCCACGTACACCTGTGACAAAGATTAATTAAATTAGTAATACCAAACTAGTGACAGGTAATACAAACAAAGTAACATAGAGTCAAACCAGCTACCTTCTGATTACAAGGCGAGTACAGCAGTACTATAATCACTCAACCACCAAGCTGACATAAAAACCGTCGTCGTCGTCGTCGTCGTCGTCGTCGTCGTCGTCGTCGTCGTCGTCGTCGTCGTCGTCGTCGTCGTCGTCGTCGTCGTCGTCGTCGTCGTCGTCGTCGTCGTCGTCGTCGTCTACATTTTTACATTTTACATATTTACATGTTACATTTTAACATTTTTTATGATCAAGTCTTTCCCTTGCAACTGACCTGGTAGCCTCGTCTAGTATGAGGATGGATGGGATTTTCAGTAGAGCGCGGGCGATAGCTATCCTCTGTTTCTGGCCCCCAGACACGGTGGTAACTCCTCTCTCCCCCAGAATGGTACTGTAGCCATCAGGGAACTGTCGGATAAAACTGTCAGCATTGGCCAGCCCAGCAGCCTCGTACACCTGTGACAAAGATTAATTAAATTAGTAATACCAAACTAGTGACGGGTAATACAAACAAAGTAACATAGAATCAAACCAGCTACCTTCTGATTACAGCAGTACTATAATCACTCAACCACCAAGCTGACATAAAAACTTTTACTCATACCAGTACTCATAACGTTTTTAATATGTTACATTTTAACAAGTTACCTTTAAGCATGTTACATTTTAAAAGGTTACAATTTTACATGTTACATTTTTACATGTTACAATTTTACATGTTACATTTTTACATGTTACATTTTAATATGTTACATTTTAACACGTTACATTTAAGCATGTTACATTTTAAAATGTTACATTTTAACACGTTACATTTTAACATGTTACATTTTAACTTCTTATATTTCCACATGTTACATTTTTACATGTTACATTTTAACATGTTTTACGATCAAGTCATTCCCTTGCAACTGACCTGGTAGCCTCGTCTAGTATGAGGATGGATGGGATTTTCAGTAGAGCGCGGGCGATAGCTATCCTCTGTTTCTGGCCCCCAGACACGGTAACTCCTCTCTCCCCCAGAATGGTACTGTAGCCATCAGGGAACTGTCGAATAAAACTGTCAGCATTGGCCAGCCCAGCAGCCTCGTACACCTTTGACAAAGATTAATTAAATTAGTAATACCAAACTAGTGACAGGTAATACAAACAAAGTAACATAGAATCAAACCAGCTACCTTCTAATTACAAGGCGAGTACAGCAGTACTATAATCACTCAACCACCAAGCTGACATAAAAACTTTTACTCATACCAGTACTCATAACGTTTTTAATGTGTTACATTTTAACAAGTTACCTTTAAGCATGTTATGTTACATTTTAACATGTTTTACGATCAAGTCATTCCCTTGCAACTGACCTGGTAGCCTCCTCTAGTATGAGGATGGATGGGATTTTCAGTAGAGCGCTAAGAGTGCTTGTAGCGGCGATAGCTATCCTCTGTTTCTGGCCCCCAGACACGGTAACTCCTCTCTCCCCCAGAATGGTACTGTAGCCATCAGGGAACTGTCGGATAAAACTGTCAGCATTGGCCAGCCCAGCAGCCACGTACACCTGTGACAAAGATTAATTAAATTAGTAATACCAAACTAGTGACAGGTAATACAAACAAAGTAACATAGAGTCAAACCAGCTACCTTCTGATTACAAGGCGAGTACAGCAGTACTATAATCACTCAACCACCAAGCTGACATAAAAACCGTCGTCGTCGTCGTCGTCGTCGTCGTCGTCGTCGTCGTCGTCGTCGTCGTCGTCGTCGTCGTCGTCGTCGTCGTCGTCGTCGTCGTCGTCGTCGTCGTCTACATTTTTACATTTTACATATTTACATGTTACATTTTAACATTTTTTATGATCAAGTCTTTCCCTTGCAACTGACCTGGTAGCCTCGTCTAGTATGAGGATGGATGGGATTTTCAGTAGAGCGCGGGCGATAGCTATCCTCTGTTTCTGGCCCCCAGACACGGTAACTCCTCTCTCCCCCAGAATGGTACTGTAGCCATCAGGGAACTGTCGGATAAAACTGTCAGCATTGGCCAGCCCAGCAGCCTCGTACACCTGTGACAAAGATTAATTAAATTAGTAATACCAAACTAGTGACGGGTAATACAAACAAAGTAACATAGAATCAAACCAGCTACCTTCTGATTACAGCAGTACTATAATCACTCAACCACCAAGCTGACATAAAAACTTTTACTCATACCAGTACTCATAACGTTTTTAATATGTTACATTTTAACAAGTTACCTTTAAGCATGTTACATTTTAAAAGGTTACAATTTTACATGTTACATTTTTACATGTTACAATTTTACATGTTACATTTTTACATGTTACATTTTAATATGTTACATTTTAACACGTTACATTTAAGCATGTTACATTTTAAAATGTTACATTTTAACACGTTACATTTTAACATGTTACATTTTAACTTCTTATATTTCCACATGTTACATTTTTACATGTTACATTTTAACATGTTTTACGATCAAGTCATTCCCTTGCAACTGACCTGGTAGCCTCGTCTAGTATGAGGATGGATGGGATTTTCAGTAGAGCGCGGGCGATAGCTATCCTCTGTTTCTGGCCCCCAGACACGGTAACTCCTCTCTCCCCCAGAATGGTACTGTAGCCATCAGGGAACTGTCGAATAAAACTGTCAGCATTGGCCAGCCCAGCAGCCTCGTACACCTTTGACAAAGATTAATTAAATTAGTAATACCAAACTAGTGACAGGTAATACAAACAAAGTAACATAGAATCAAACCAGCTACCTTCTAATTACAAGGCGAGTACAGCAGTACTATAATCACTCAACCACCAAGCTGACATAAAAACTTTTACTCATACCAGTACTCATAACGTTTTTAATGTGTTACATTTTAACAAGTTACCTTTAAGCATGTTATGTTACATTTTAACATGTTTTACGATCAAGTCATTCCCTTGCAACTGACCTGGTAGCCTCGTCTAGTATGAGGATGGATGGGATTTTCAGTAGAGCGCTAAGAGTGCTTGTAGCGGCGATAGCTATCCTCTGTTTCTGGCCCCCAGACACGGTAACTCCTCTCTCCCCCAGAATGGTACTGTAGCCATCAGGGAACTGTCGGATAAAACTGTCAGCATTGGCCAGCCCAGCAGCCACGTACACCTGTGACAAAGATTAATTAAATTAGTAATACCAAACTAGTGACAGGTAATACAAACAAAGTAACATAGAGTCAAACCAGCTACCTTCTGATTACAAGGCGAGTACAGCAGTACTATAATCACTCAACCACCAAGCTGACATAAAAACCGTCGTCGTCGTCGTCGTCGTCGTCGTCGTCGTCGTCGTCGTCGTCGTCGTCGTCGTCGTCGTCGTCGTCGTCGTCGTCGTCGTCGTCGTCGTCGTCGTCGTCGTCGTCGTCGTCGTCGTCGTCGTCGTCGTCGTCGTCGTCGTCGTCGTCGTCGTCGTCGTCGTCGTCGTCGTCGTCGTCGTCGTCGTCGTCGTCGTCGTCGTCGTCGTCGTCGTCGTCGTCGTCGTCGTCTACATTTTTACATTTTACATATTTACATGTTACATTTTAACATTTTTTATGATCAAGTCTTTCCCTTGCAACTGACCTGGTAGCCTCGTCTAGTATGAGGATGGATGGGATTTTCAGTAGAGCGCGGGCGATAGCTATCCTCTGTTTCTGGCCCCCAGACACGGTAACTCCTCTCTCCCCCAGAATGGTACTGTAGCCATCAGGGAACTGTCGGATAAAACTGTCAGCATTGGCCAGCCCAGCAGCCTCGTACACCTGTGACAAAGATTAATTAAATTAGTAATACCAAACTAGTGACGGGTAATACAAACAAAGTAACATAGAATCAAACCAGCTACCTTCTGATTACAGCAGTACTATAATCACTCAACCACCAAGCTGACATAAAAACTTTTACTCATACCAGTACTCATAACGTTTTTAATATGTTACATTTTAACAAGTTACCTTTAAGCATGTTACATTTTAAAAGGTTACAATTTTACATGTTACATTTTTACATGTTACATTTTAATATGTTACATTTTAACACGTTACATTTAAGCATGTTACATTTTAAAATGTTACATTTTAACACGTTACATTTTAACATGTTACATTTTAACTTCTTATATTTCCACATGTTACATTTTTACATGTTACATTTTAACATGTTTTACGATCAAGTCATTCCCTTGCAACTGACCTGGTAGCCTCGTCTAGTATGAGGATGGATGGGATTTTCAGTAGAGCGCGGGCGATAGCTATCCTCTGTTTCTGGCCCCCAGACACGGTAACTCCTCTCTCCCCCAGAATGGTACTGTAGCCATCAGGGAACTGTCGAATAAAACTGTCAGCATTGGCCAGCCCAGCAGCCTCGTACACCTTTGACAAAGATTAATTAAATTAGTAATACCAAACTAGTGACAGGTAATACAAACAAAGTAACATAGAATCAAACCAGCTACCTTCTAATTACAAGGCGAGTACAGCAGTACTATAATCACTCAACCACCAAGCTGACATAAAAACTTTTACTCATACCAGTACTCATAACGTTTTTAATGTGTTACATTTTAACAAGTTACCTTTAAGCATGTTATGTTACATTTTAACATGTTTTACGATCAAGTCATTCCCTTGCAACTGACCTGGTAGCCTCGTCTAGTATAAGGATGGATGGGATTTTCAGTAGAGCGCTAAGAGTGCTTGTAGCGGCGATAGCTATCCTCTGTTTCTGGCCCCCAGACACGGTAACTCCTCTCTCCCCCAGAATGGTACTGTAGCCATCAGGGAACTGTCGGATAAAACTGTCAGCATTGGCCAGCCCAGCAGCCACGTACACCTGTGACAAAGATTAATTAAATTAGTAATACCAAACTAGTGACAGGTAATACAAACAAAGTAACATAGAGTCAAACCAGCTACCTTCTGATTACAAGGCGAGTACAGCAGTACTATAATCACTCAACCACCAAGCTGACATAAAAACCGTCGTCGTCGTCGTCGTCGTCGTCGTCGTCGTCGTCGTCGTCGTCGTCGTCGTCGTCGTCTACATTTTTACATTTTACATATTTACATGTTACATTTTAACATTTTTTATGATCAAGTCTTTCCCTTGCAACTGACCTGGTAGCCTCGTCTAGTATGAGGATGGATGGGATTTTCAGTAGAGCGCGGGCGATAGCTATCCTCTGTTTCTGGCCCCCAGACACGGTAACTCCTCTCTCCCCCAGAATGGTACTGTAGCCATCAGGGAACTGTCGGATAAAACTGTCAGCATTGGCCAGCCCAGCAGCCTCGTACACCTGTGACAAAGATTAATTAAATTAGTAATACCAAACTAGTGACGGGTAATACAAACAAAGTAACATAGAATCAAACCAGCTACCTTCTGATTACAGCAGTACTATAATCACTCAACCACCAAGCTGACATAAAAACTTTTACTCATACCAGTACTCATAACGTTTTTAATATGTTACATTTTAACAAGTTACCTTTAAGCATGTTACATTTTAAAAGGTTACAATTTTACATGTTACATTTTTACATGTTACAATTTTACATGTTACATTTTTACATGTTACATTTTAATATGTTACATTTTAACACGTTACATTTAAGCATGTTACATTTTAAAATGTTACATTTTAACACGTTACATTTTAACATGTTACATTTTAACTTCTTATATTTCCACATGTTACATTTTTACATGTTACATTTTAACATGTTTTACGATCAAGTCATTCCCTTGCAACTGACCTGGTAGCCTCGTCTAGTATGAGGATGGATGGGATTTTCAGTAGAGCGCGGGCGATAGCTATCCTCTGTTTCTGGCCCCCAGACACGGTAACTCCTCTCTCCCCCAGAATGGTACTGTAGCCATCAGGGAACTGTCGAATAAAACTGTCAGCATTGGCCAGCCCAGCAGCCTCGTACACCTTTGACAAAGATTAATTAAATTAGTAATACCAAACTAGTGACAGGTAATACAAACAAAGTAACATAGAATCAAACCAGCTACCTTCTAATTACAAGGCGAGTACAGCAGTACTATAATCACTCAACCACCAAGCTGACATAAAAACTTTTACTCATACCAGTACTCATAACGTTTTTAATGTGTTACATTTTAACAAGTTACCTTTAAGCATGTTATGTTACATTTTAACATGTTTTACGATCAAGTCATTCCCTTGCAACTGACCTGGTAGCCTCCTCTAGTATGAGGATGGATGGGATTTTCAGTAGAGCGCTAAGAGTGCTTGTAGCGGCGATAGCTATCCTCTGTTTCTGGCCCCCAGACACGGTAACTCCTCTCTCCCCCAGAATGGTACTGTAGCCATCAGGGAACTGTCGGATAAAACTGTCAGCATTGGCCAGCCCAGCAGCCACGTACACCTGTGACAAAGATTAATTAAATTAGTAATACCAAACTAGTGACAGGTAATACAAACAAAGTAACATAGAGTCAAACCAGCTACCTTCTGATTACAAGGCGAGTACAGCAGTACTATAATCACTCAACCACCAAGCTGACATAAAAACCGTCGTCGTCGTCGTCGTCGTCGTCGTCGTCGTCGTCGTCGTCGTCGTCGTCGTCGTCGTCGTCGTCGTCGTCGTCGTCGTCGTCGTCGTCGTCGTCGTCTACATTTTTACATTTTACATATTTACATGTTACATTTTAACATTTTTTATGATCAAGTCTTTCCCTTGCAACTGACCTGGTAGCCTCGTCTAGTATGAGGATGGATGGGATTTTCAGTAGAGCGCGGGCGATAGCTATCCTCTGTTTCTGGCCCCCAGACACGGTAACTCCTCTCTCCCCCAGAATGGTACTGTAGCCATCAGGGAACTGTCGGATAAAACTGTCAGCATTGGCCAGCCCAGCAGCCTCGTACACCTGTGACAAAGATTAATTAAATTAGTAATACCAAACTAGTGACGGGTAATACAAACAAAGTAACATAGAATCAAACCAGCTACCTTCTGATTACAGCAGTACTATAATCACTCAACCACCAAGCTGACATAAAAACTTTTACTCATACCAGTACTCATAACGTTTTTAATATGTTACATTTTAACAAGTTACCTTTAAGCATGTTACATTTTAAAAGGTTACAATTTTACATGTTACATTTTTACATGTTACAATTTTACATGTTACATTTTTACATGTTACATTTTAATATGTTACATTTTAACACGTTACATTTAAGCATGTTACATTTTAAAATGTTACATTTTAACACGTTACATTTTAACATGTTACATTTTAACTTCTTATATTTCCACATGTTACATTTTTACATGTTACATTTTAACATGTTTTACGATCAAGTCATTCCCTTGCAACTGACCTGGTAGCCTCGTCTAGTATGAGGATGGATGGGATTTTCAGTAGAGCGCGGGCGATAGCTATCCTCTGTTTCTGGCCCCCAGACACGGTAACTCCTCTCTCCCCCAGAATGGTACTGTAGCCATCAGGGAACTGTCGAATAAAACTGTCAGCATTGGCCAGCCCAGCAGCCTCGTACACCTTTGACAAAGATTAATTAAATTAGTAATACCAAACTAGTGACAGGTAATACAAACAAAGTAACATAGAATCAAACCAGCTACCTTCTAATTACAAGGCGAGTACAGCAGTACTATAATCACTCAACCACCAAGCTGACATAAAAACTTTTACTCATACCAGTACTCATAACGTTTTTAATGTGTTACATTTTAACAAGTTACCTTTAAGCATGTTATGTTACATTTTAACATGTTTTACGATCAAGTCATTCCCTTGCAACTGACCTGGTAGCCTCGTCTAGTATGAGGATGGATGGGATTTTCAGTAGAGCGCTAAGAGTGCTTGTAGCGGCGATAGCTATCCTCTGTTTCTGGCCCCCAGACACGGTAACTCCTCTCTCCCCCAGAATGGTACTGTAGCCATCAGGGAACTGTCGGATAAAACTGTCAGCATTGGCCAGCCCAGCAGCCACGTACACCTGTGACAAAGATTAATTAAATTAGTAATACCAAACTAGTGACAGGTAATACAAACAAAGTAACATAGAGTCAAACCAGCTACCTTCTGATTACAAGGCGAGTACAGCAGTACTATAATCACTCAACCACCAAGCTGACATAAAAACCGTCGTCGTCGTCGTCGTCGTCGTCGTCGTCGTCGTCGTCGTCGTCGTCGTCGTCGTCGTCGTCGTCGTCGTCGTCGTCGTCGTCGTCGTCGTCGTCGTCGTCGTCGTCGTCGTCGTCGTCGTCGTCGTCGTCGTCGTCGTCGTCGTCGTCGTCGTCGTCGTCGTCGTCGTCGTCGTCGTCGTCGTCGTCGTCGTCGTCGTCGTCGTCGTCGTCGTCGTCGTCGTCGTCGTCGTCGTCGTCGTCGTCTACATTTTTACATTTTACATATTTACATGTTACATTTTAACATTTTTTATGATCAAGTCTTTCCCTTGCAACTGACCTGGTAGCCTCGTCTAGTATGAGGATGGATGGGATTTTCAGTAGAGCGCGGCGATAGCTATCCTCTGTTTCTGGCCCCCAGACACGGTAACTCCTCTCTCCCCCAGAATGGTACTGTAGCCATCAGGGAACTGTCGGATAAAACTGTCAGCATTGGCCAGCCCAGCAGCCTCGTACACCTGTGACAAAGATTAATTAAATTAGTAATACCAAACTAGTGACGGGTAATACAAACAAAGTAACATAGAATCAAACCAGCTACCTTCTGATTACAGCAGTACTATAATCACTCAACCACCAAGCTGACATAAAAACTTTTACTCATACCAGTACTCATAACGTTTTTAATATGTTACATTTTAACAAGTTACCTTTAAGCATGTTACATTTTAAAAGGTTACAATTTTACATGTTACATTTTTACATGTTACATTTTAATATGTTACATTTTAACACGTTACATTTAAGCATGTTACATTTTAAAATGTTACATTTTAACACGTTACATTTTAACATGTTACATTTTAACTTCTTATATTTCCACATGTTACATTTTTACATGTTACATTTTAACATGTTTTACGATCAAGTCATTCCCTTGCAACTGACCTGGTAGCCTCGTCTAGTATGAGGATGGATGGGATTTTCAGTAGAGCGCGGGCGATAGCTATCCTCTGTTTCTGGCCCCCAGACACGGTAACTCCTCTCTCCCCCAGAATGGTACTGTAGCCATCAGGGAACTGTCGAATAAAACTGTCAGCATTGGCCAGCCCAGCAGCCTCGTACACCTTTGACAAAGATTAATTAAATTAGTAATACCAAACTAGTGACAGGTAATACAAACAAAGTAACATAGAATCAAACCAGCTACCTTCTAATTACAAGGCGAGTACAGCAGTACTATAATCACTCAACCACCAAGCTGACATAAAAACTTTTACTCATACCAGTACTCATAACGTTTTTAATGTGTTACATTTTAACAAGTTACCTTTAAGCATGTTATGTTACATTTTAACATGTTTT
The DNA here is from genome assembly GCF_028750875.1 of Macrosteles quadrilineatus. Lineage (NCBI taxonomy): Eukaryota > Metazoa > Arthropoda > Insecta > Hemiptera > Cicadellidae > Macrosteles > Macrosteles quadrilineatus. The sequence continues at coordinate 10,734 of NW_026542802.1, forward strand.
ACGATCAAGTCATTCCCTTGCAACTGACCTGGTAGCCTCGTCTAGTATAAGGATGGATGGGATTTTCAGTAGAGCGCTAAGAGTGCTTGTAGCGGCGATAGCTATCCTCTGTTTCTGGCCCCCAGACACGGTAACTCCTCTCTCCCCCAGAATGGTACTGTAGCCATCAGGGAACTGTCGGATAAAACTGTCAGCATTGGCCAGCCCAGCAGCCACGTACACCTGTGACAAAGATTAATTAAATTAGTAATACCAAACTAGTGACAGGTAATACAAACAAAGTAACATAGAGTCAAACCAGCTACCTTCTGATTACAAGGCGAGTACAGCAGTACTATAATCACTCAACCACCAAGCTGACATAAAAACCGTCGTCGTCGTCGTCGTCGTCGTCGTCGTCGTCGTCGTCGTCGTCGTCGTCGTCGTCGTCTACATTTTTACATTTTACATATTTACATGTTACATTTTAACATTTTTTATGATCAAGTCTTTCCCTTGCAACTGACCTGGTAGCCTCGTCTAGTATGAGGATGGATGGGATTTTCAGTAGAGCGCGGGCGATAGCTATCCTCTGTTTCTGGCCCCCAGACACGGTAACTCCTCTCTCCCCCAGAATGGTACTGTAGCCATCAGGGAACTGTCGGATAAAACTGTCAGCATTGGCCAGCCCAGCAGCCTCGTACACCTGTGACAAAGATTAATTAAATTAGTAATACCAAACTAGTGACGGGTAATACAAACAAAGTAACATAGAATCAAACCAGCTACCTTCTGATTACAGCAGTACTGTAATCACTCAACCACCAAGCTGACATAAAAACTTTTACTCATACCAGTACTCATAACGTTTTTAATATGTTACATTTTAACAAGTTACCTTTAAGCATGTTACATTTTAAAAGGTTACAATTTTACATGTTACATTTTTACATGTTACAATTTTACATGTTACATTTTTACATGTTACATTTTAATATGTTACATTTTAACACGTTACATTTAAGCATGTTACATTTTAAAATGTTACATTTTAACACGTTACATTTTAACATGTTACATTTTAACTTCTTATATTTCCACATGTTACATTTTTACATGTTACATTTTAACATGTTTTACGATCAAGTCATTCCCTTGCAACTGACCTGGTAGCCTCGTCTAGTATGAGGATGGATGGGATTTTCAGTAGAGCGCGGGCGATAGCTATCCTCTGTTTCTGGCCCCCAGACACGGTAACTCCTCTCTCCCCCAGAATGGTACTGTAGCCATCAGGGAACTGTCGAATAAAACTGTCAGCATTGGCCAGCCCAGCAGCCTCGTACACCTTTGACAAAGATTAATTAAATTAGTAATACCAAACTAGTGACAGGTAATACAAACAAAGTAACATAGAATCAAACCAGCTACCTTCTAATTACAAGGCGAGTACAGCAGTACTATAATCACTCAACCACCAAGCTGACATAAAAACTTTTACTCATACCAGTACTCATAACGTTTTTAATGTGTTACATTTTAACAAGTTACCTTTAAGCATGTTATGTTACATTTTAACATGTTTTACGATCAAGTCATTCCCTTGCAACTGACCTGGTAGCCTCCTCTAGTATGAGGATGGATGGGATTTTCAGTAGAGCGCTAAGAGTGCTTGTAGCGGCGATAGCTATCCTCTGTTTCTGGCCCCCAGACACGGTAACTCCTCTCTCCCCCAGAATGGTACTGTAGCCATCAGGGAACTGTCGGATAAAACTGTCAGCATTGGCCAGCCCAGCAGCCACGTACACCTGTGACAAAGATTAATTAAATTAGTAATACCAAACTAGTGACAGGTAATACAAACAAAGTAACATAGAGTCAAACCAGCTACCTTCTGATTACAAGGCGAGTACAGCAGTACTATAATCACTCAACCACCAAGCTGACATAAAAACCGTCGTCGTCGTCGTCGTCGTCGTCGTCGTCGTCGTCGTCGTCGTCGTCGTCGTCGTCGTCGTCGTCGTCGTCGTCGTCGTCGTCGTCGTCGTCGTCGTCTACATTTTTACATTTTACATATTTACATGTTACATTTTAACATTTTTTATGATCAAGTCTTTCCCTTGCAACTGACCTGGTAGCCTCGTCTAGTATGAGGATGGATGGGATTTTCAGTAGAGCGCGGGCGATAGCTATCCTCTGTTTCTGGCCCCCAGACACGGTAACTCCTCTCTCCCCCAGAATGGTACTGTAGCCATCAGGGAACTGTCGGATAAAACTGTCAGCATTGGCCAGCCCAGCAGCCTCGTACACCTGTGACAAAGATTAATTAAATTAGTAATACCAAACTAGTGACGGGTAATACAAACAAAGTAACATAGAATCAAACCAGCTACCTTCTGATTACAGCAGTACTATAATCACTCAACCACCAAGCTGACATAAAAACTTTTACTCATACCAGTACTCATAACGTTTTTAATATGTTACATTTTAACAAGTTACCTTTAAGCATGTTACATTTTAAAAGGTTACAATTTTACATGTTACATTTTTACATGTTACAATTTTACATGTTACATTTTTACATGTTACATTTTAATATGTTACATTTTAACACGTTACATTTAAGCATGTTACATTTTAAAATGTTACATTTTAACACGTTACATTTTAACATGTTACATTTTAACTTCTTATATTTCCACATGTTACATTTTTACATGTTACATTTTAACATGTTTTACGATCAAGTCATTCCCTTGCAACTGACCTGGTAGCCTCGTCTAGTATGAGGATGGATGGGATTTTCAGTAGAGCGCGGGCGATAGCTATCCTCTGTTTCTGGCCCCCAGACACGGTAACTCCTCTCTCCCCCAGAATGGTACTGTAGCCATCAGGGAACTGTCGAATAAAACTGTCAGCATTGGCCAGCCCAGCAGCCTCGTACACCTTTGACAAAGATTAATTAAATTAGTAATACCAAACTAGTGACAGGTAATACAAACAAAGTAACATAGAATCAAACCAGCTACCTTCTAATTACAAGGCGAGTACAGCAGTACTATAATCACTCAACCACCAAGCTGACATAAAAACTTTTACTCATACCAGTACTCATAACGTTTTTAATGTGTTACATTTTAACAAGTTACCTTTAAGCATGTTATGTTACATTTTAACATGTTTTACGATCAAGTCATTCCCTTGCAACTGACCTGGTAGCCTCGTCTAGTATGAGGATGGATGGGATTTTCAGTAGAGCGCTAAGAGTGCTTGTAGCGGCGATAGCTATCCTCTGTTTCTGGCCCCCAGACACGGTAACTCCTCTCTCCCCCAGAATGGTACTGTAGCCATCAGGGAACTGTCGGATAAAACTGTCAGCATTGGCCAGCCCAGCAGCCACGTACACCTGTGACAAAGATTAATTAAATTAGTAATACCAAACTAGTGACAGGTAATACAAACAAAGTAACATAGAGTCAAACCAGCTACCTTCTGATTACAAGGCGAGTACAGCAGTACTATAATCACTCAACCACCAAGCTGACATAAAAACCGTCGTCGTCGTCGTCGTCGTCGTCGTCGTCGTCGTCGTCGTCGTCGTCGTCGTCGTCGTCGTCGTCGTCGTCGTCGTCGTCGTCGTCGTCGTCGTCGTCGTCGTCGTCGTCGTCGTCGTCGTCGTCGTCGTCGTCGTCGTCGTCGTCGTCGTCGTCGTCGTCGTCGTCGTCGTCGTCGTCGTCGTCGTCGTCGTCGTCGTCGTCGTCGTCGTCGTCGTCGTCGTCGTCGTCGTCGTCGTCGTCGTCGTCGTCGTCGTCGTCGTCGTCGTCGTCGTCGTCGTCGTCGTCGTCGTCGTCGTCGTCGTCGTCGTCGTCGTCGTCGTCGTCGTCGTCGTCGTCGTCGTCGTCGTCGTCGTCGTCGTCGTCGTCGTCGTCGTCGTCGTCGTCGTCGTCGTCGTCGTCGTCGTCGTCGTCGTCGTCGTCGTCGTCGTCGTCGTCGTCGTCGTCGTCGTCGTCGTCGTCGTCGTCGTCGTCGTCGTCGTCGTCGTCGTCGTCGTCGTCGTCGTCGTCGTCGTCGTCGTCGTCGTCGTCGTCGTCGTCGTCGTCGTCGTCGTCGTCGTCGTCGTCGTCGTCGTCGTCGTCGTCGTCGTCGTCGTCGTCGTCGTCGTCGTCGTCGTCGTCGTCGTCGTCGTCGTCGTCGTCGTCGTCGTCGTCGTCGTCGTCGTCGTCGTCGTCGTCGTCTACATTTTTACATTTTACATATTTACATGTTACATTTTAACATTTTTTATGATCAAGTCTTTCCCTTGCAACTGACCTGGTAGCCTCGTCTAGTATGAGGATGGATGGGATTTTCAGTAGAGCGCGGGCGATAGCTATCCTCTGTTTCTGGCCCCCAGACACGGTAACTCCTCTCTCCCCCAGAATGGTACTGTAGCCATCAGGGAACTGTCGGATAAAACTGTCAGCATTGGCCAGCCCAGCAGCCTCGTACACCTGTGACAAAGATTAATTAAATTAGTAATACCAAACTAGTGACGGGTAATACAAACAAAGTAACATAGAATCAAACCAGCTACCTTCTGATTACAGCAGTACTATAATCACTCAACCACCAAGCTGACATAAAAACTTTTACTCATACCAGTACTCATAACGTTTTTAATATGTTACATTTTAACAAGTTACCTTTAAGCATGTTACATTTTAAAAGGTTACAATTTTACATGTTACATTTTTACATGTTACATTTTAATATGTTACATTTTAACACGTTACATTTAAGCATGTTACATTTTAAAATGTTACATTTTAACACGTTACATTTTAACATGTTACATTTTAACTTCTTATATTTCCACATGTTACATTTTTACATGTTACATTTTAACATGTTTTACGATCAAGTCATTCCCTTGCAACTGACCTGGTAGCCTCGTCTAGTATGAGGATGGATGGGATTTTCAGTAGAGCGCGGGCGATAGCTATCCTCTGTTTCTGGCCCCCAGACACGGTAACTCCTCTCTCCCCCAGAATGGTACTGTAGCCATCAGGGAACTGTCGAATAAAACTGTCAGCATTGGCCAGCCCAGCAGCCTCGTACACCTTTGACAAAGATTAATTAAATTAGTAATACCAAACTAGTGACAGGTAATACAAACAAAGTAACATAGAATCAAACCAGCTACCTTCTAATTACAAGGCGAGTACAGCAGTACTATAATCACTCAACCACCAAGCTGACATAAAAACTTTTACTCATACCAGTACTCATAACGTTTTTAATGTGTTACATTTTAACAAGTTACCTTTAAGCATGTTATGTTACATTTTAACATGTTTTACGATCAAGTCATTCCCTTGCAACTGACCTGGTAGCCTCGTCTAGTATGAGGATGGATGGGATTTTCAGTAGAGGGATTTTCAGTAGAGCGCTAAGAGTGCTTGTAGCGGCGATAGCTATCCTCTGTTTCTGGCCCCCAGACACGGTAACTCCTCTCTCCCCCAGAATGGTACTGTAGCCATCAGGGAACTGTCGGATAAAACTGTCAGCATTGGCCAGCCCAGCAGCCACGTACACCTGTGACAAAGATTAATTAAATTAGTAATACCAAACTAGTGACAGGTAATACAAACAAAGTAACATAGAGTCAAACCAGCTACCTTCTGATTACAAGGCGAGTACAGCAGTACTATAATCACTCAACCACCAAGCTGACATAAAAACCGTCGTCGTCGTCGTCGTCGTCGTCGTCGTCGTCGTCGTCGTCGTCGTCGTCGTCTACATTTTTACATTTTACATATTTACATGTTACATTTTAACATTTTTTATGATCAAGTCTTTCCCTTGCAACTGACCTGGTAGCCTCGTCTAGTATGAGGATGGATGGGATTTTCAGTAGAGCGCGGGCGATAGCTATCCTCTGTTTCTGGCCCCCAGACACGGTAACTCCTCTCTCCCCCAGAATGGTACTGTAGCCATCAGGGAACTGTCGGATAAAACTGTCAGCATTGGCCAGCCCAGCAGCCTCGTACACCTGTGACAAAGATTAATTAAATTAGTAATACCAAACTAGTGACGGGTAATACAAACAAAGTAACATAGAATCAAACCAGCTACCTTCTGATTACAGCAGTACTATAATCACTCAACCACCAAGCTGACATAAAAACTTTTACTCATACCAGTACTCATAACGTTTTTAATATGTTACATTTTAACAAGTTACCTTTAAGCATGTTACATTTTAAAAGGTTACAATTTTACATGTTACATTTTTACATGTTACAATTTTACATGTTACATTTTTACATGTTACATTTTAATATGTTACATTTTAACACGTTACATTTAAGCATGTTACATTTTAAAATGTTACATTTTAACACGTTACATTTTAACATGTTACATTTTAACTTCTTATATTTCCACATGTTACATTTTTACATGTTACATTTTAACATGTTTTACGATCAAGTCATTCCCTTGCAACTGACCTGGTAGCCTCGTCTAGTATGAGGATGGATGGGATTTTCAGTAGAGCGCGGGCGATAGCTATCCTCTGTTTCTGGCCCCCAGACACGGTAACTCCTCTCTCCCCCAGAATGGTACTGTAGCCATCAGGGAACTGTCGAATAAAACTGTCAGCATTGGCCAGCCCAGCAGCCTCGTACACCTTTGACAAAGATTAATTAAATTAGTAATACCAAACTAGTGACAGGTAATACAAACAAAGTAACATAGAATCAAACCAGCTACCTTCTAATTACAAGGCGAGTACAGCAGTACTATAATCACTCAACCACCAAGCTGACATAAAAACTTTTACTCATACCAGTACTCATAACGTTTTTAATGTGTTACATTTTAACAAGTTACCTTTAAGCATGTTATGTTACATTTTAACATGTTTTACGATCAAGTCATTCCCTTGCAACTGACCTGGTAGCCTCCTCTAGTATGAGGATGGATGGGATTTTCAGTAGAGCGCTAAGAGTGCTTGTAGCGGCGATAGCTATCCTCTGTTTCTGGCCCCCAGACACGGTAACTCCTCTCTCCCCCAGAATGGTACTGTAGCCATCAGGGAACTGTCGGATAAAACTGTCAGCATTGGCCAGCCCAGCAGCCACGTACACCTGTGACAAAGATTAATTAAATTAGTAATACCAAACTAGTGACAGGTAATACAAACAAAGTAACATAGAGTCAAACCAGCTACCTTCTGATTACAAGGCGAGTACAGCAGTACTATAATCACTCAACCACCAAGCTGACATAAAAACCGTCGTCGTCGTCGTCGTCGTCGTCGTCGTCGTCGTCGTCGTCGTCGTCGTCTTCGTCGTCGTCGTCGTCGTCGTCTACATTTTTACATTTTACATATTTACATGTTACATTTTAACATTTTTTATGATCAAGTCTTTCCCTTGCAACTGACCTGGTAGCCTCGTCTAGTATGAGGATGGATGGGATTTTCAGTAGAGCGCGGGCGATAGCTATCCTCTGTTTCTGGCCCCCAGACACGGTAACTCCTCTCTCCCCCAGAATGGTACTGTAGCCATCAGGGAACTGTCGGATAAAACTGTCAGCATTGGCCAGCCCAGCAGCCTCGTACACCTGTGACAAAGATTAATTAAATTAGTAATACCAAACTAGTGACGGGTAATACAAACAAAGTAACATAGAATCAAACCAGCTACCTTCTGATTACAGCAGTACTATAATCACTCAACCACCAAGCTGACATAAAAACTTTTACTCATACCAGTACTCATAACGTTTTTAATATGGTACATTTTAACAAGTTACCTTTAAGCATGTTACATTTTAAAAGGTTACAATTTTACATGTTACATTTTTACATGTTACAATTTTACATGTTACATTTTTACATGTTACATTTTAATATGTTACATTTTAACACGTTACATTTAAGCATGTTACATTTTAAAATGTTACATTTTAACACGTTACATTTTAACATGTTACATTTTAACTTCTTATATTTCCACATGTTACATTTTTACATGTTACATTTTAACATGTTTTACGATCAAGTCATTCCCTTGCAACTGACCTGGTAGCCTCGTCTAGTATGAGGATGGATGGGATTTTCAGTAGAGCGCGGGCGATAGCTATCCTCTGTTTCTGGCCCCCAGACACGGTAACTCCTCTCTCCCCCAGAATGGTACTGTAGCCATCAGGGAACTGTCGAATAAAACTGTCAGCATTGGCCAGCCCAGCAGCCTCGTACACCTTTGACAAAGATTAATTAAATTAGTAATACCAAACTAGTGACAGGTAATACAAACAAAGTAACATAGAATCAAACCAGCTACCTTCTAATTACAAGGCGAGTACAGCAGTACTATAATCACTCAACCACCAAGCTGACATAAAAACTTTTACTCATACCAGTACTCATAACGTTTTTAATGTGTTACATTTTAACAAGTTACCTTTAAGCATGTTATGTTACATTTTAACATGTTTTACGATCAAGTCATTCCCTTGCAACTGACCTGGTAGCCTCGTCTAGTATGAGGATGGATGGGATTTTCAGTAGAGCGCTAAGAGTGCTTGTAGCGGCGATAGCTATCCTCTGTTTCTGGCCCCCAGACACGGTAACTCCTCTCTCCCCCAGAATGGTACTGTAGCCATCAGGGAACTGTCGGATAAAACTGTCAGCATTGGCCAGCCCAGCAGCCACGTACACCTGTGACAAAGATTAATTAAATTAGTAATACCAAACTAGTGACAGGTAATACAAACAAAGTAACATAGAGTCAAACCAGCTACCTTCTGATTACAAGGCGAGTACAGCAGTACTATAATCACTCAACCACCAAGCTGACATAAAAATCGTCGTCGTCGTCGTCGTCGTCGTCGTCGTCGTCGTCGTCGTCGTCGTCGTCGTCGTCGTCGTCGTCGTCGTCGTCGTCGTCGTCGTCGTCGTCGTCGTCGTCGTCGTCGTCGTCGTCGTCGTCGTCGTCGTCGTCGTCGTCGTCGTCGTCGTCGTCGTCGTCGTCGTCGTCGTCGTCGTCGTCGTCGTCGTCGTCGTCGTCGTCGTCGTCGTCGTCGTCGTCGTCGTCGTCGTCGTCGTCGTCGTCGTCGTCGTCGTCGTCGTCGTCGTCGTCGTCGTCGTCGTCGTCGTCGTCGTCGTCGTCGTCGTCGTCGTCGTCGTCGTCGTCGTCGTCGTCGTCGTCGTCGTCGTCGTCGTCGTCGTCGTCGTCGTCGTCGTCGTCGTCGTCGTCGTCGTCGTCGTCGTCGTCGTCGTCGTCGTCGTCGTCGTCGTCGTCGTCGTCGTCGTCGTCGTCGTCGTCGTCGTCGTCGTCGTCGTCGTCGTCGTCGTCGTCGTCGTCGTCGTCGTCGTCGTCGTCGTCGTCGTCGTCGTCGTCGTCGTCGTCGTCGTCGTCGTCGTCGTCGTCGTCGTCGTCGTCGTCGTCGTCGTCGTCGTCGTCGTCGTCGTCGTCGTCGTCGTCGTCGTCGTCGTCGTCGTCGTCGTCGTCGTCGTCGTCGTCGTCTACATTTTTACATTTTACATATTTACATGTTACATTTTAACATTTTTTATGATCAAGTCTTTCCCTTGCAACTGAACTGGTAGCCTCGTCTAGTATGAGGATGGATGGGATTTTCAGTAGAGCGCGGGCGATAGCTATCCTCTGTTTCTGGCCCCCAGACACGGTAACTCCTCTCTCCCCCAGAATGGTACTGTAGCCATCAGGGAACTGTCGGATAAAACTGTCAGCATTGGCCAGCCCAGCAGCCTCGTACACCTGTGACAAAGATTAATTAAATTAGTAATACCAAACTAGTGACGGGTAATACAAACAAAGTAACATAGAATCAAACCAGCTACCTTCTGATTACAGCAGTACTATAATCACTCAACCACCAAGCTGACATAAAAACTTTTACTCATACCAGTACTCATAACGTTTTTAATATGTTACATTTTAACAAGTTACCTTTAAGCATGTTACATTTTAAAAGGTTACAATTTTACATGTTACATTTTTACATGTTACATTTTAATATGTTACATTTTAACACGTTACATTTAAGCATGTTACATTTTAAAATGTTACATTTTAACACGTTACATTTTAACATGTTACATTTTAACTTCTTATATTTCCACATGTTACATTTTTACATGTTACATTTTAACATGTTTTACGATCAAGTGATTCCCTTGCAACTGACCTGGTAGCCTCGTCTAGTATGAGGATGGATGGGATTTTCAGTAGAGCGCGGGCGATAGCTATCCTCTGTTTCTGGCCCCCAGACACGGTAACTCCTCTCTCCCCCAGAATGGTACTGTAGCCATCAGGGAACTGTCGAATAAAACTGTCAGCATTGGCCAGCCCAGCAGCCTCGTACACCTTTGACAAAGATTAATTAAATTAGTAATACCAAACTAGTGACAGGTAATACAAACAATGTAACATAGAATCAAACCAGCTACCTTCTAATTACAAGGCGAGTACAGCAGTACTATAATCACTCAACCACCAAGCTGACATAAAAACTTTTACTCATACCAGTACTCATAACGTTTTTAATGTGTTACATTTTAACAAGTTACCTTTAAGCATGTTATGTTACATTTTAACATGTTTTACGATCAAGTCATTCCCTTGCAACTGACCTGGTAGCCTCGTCTAGTATGAGGATGGATGGGATTTTCAGTAGAGCGCTAAGAGTGCTTGTAGCGGCGATAGCTATCCTCTGTTTCTGGCCCCCAGACACGGTAACTCCTCTCTCCCCCAGAATGGTACTGTAGCCATCAGGGAACTGTCGGATAAAACTGTCAGCATTGGCCAGCCCAGCAGCCTCGTACACCTGTGACAAAGATTAATTAAATTAGTAATACCAAACTAGTGACGGGTAATACAAACAAAGTAACATAGAATCAAACCAGCTACCTTCTGATTACAGCAGTACTATAATCACTCAACCACCAAGCTGACATAAAAACTTTTACTCATACCAGTACTCATAACGTTTTTAATATGTTACATTTTAACAAGTTACCTTTAAGCATGTTACATTTTAAAAGGTTACAATTTTACATGTTACATTTTTACATGTTACATTTTAATATGTTACATTTTAACACGTTACATTTAAGCATGTTACATTTTAAAATGTTACATTTTAACACGTTACATTTTAACATGTTACATTTTAACTTCTTATATTTCCACATGTTACATTTTTACATGTTACATTTTAACATGTTTTACGATCAAGTCATTCCCTTGCAACTGACCTGGTAGCCTCGTCTAGTATGAGGATGGATGGGATTTTCAGTAGAGCGCGGGCGATAGCTATCCTCTGTTTCTGGCCCCCAGACACGGTAACTCCTCTCTCCCCCAGAATGGTACTGTAGCCATCAGGGAACTGTCGAATAAAACTGTCAGCATTGGCCAGCCCAGCAGCCTCGTACACCTTTGACAAAGATTAATTAAATTAGTAATACCAAACTAGTGACAGGTAATACAAACAAAGTAACATAGAATCAAACCAGCTACCTTCTAATTACAAGGCGAGTACAGCAGTACTATAATCACTCAACCACCAAGCTGACATAAAAACTTTTACTCATACCAGTACTCATAACGTTTTTAATGTGTTACATTTTAACAAGTTACCTTTAAGCATGTTATGTTACATTTTAACATGTTTTACGATCAAGTCATTCCCTTGCAACTGACCTGGTAGCCTCGTCTAGTATGAGGATGGATGGGATTTTCAGTAGAGCGCTAAGAGTGCTTGTAGCGGCGATAGCTATCCTCTGTTTCTGGCCCCCAGACACGGTAACTCCTCTCTCCCCCAGAATGGTACTGTAGCCATCAGGGAACTGTCGGATAAAACTGTCAGCATTGGCCAGCCCAGCAGCCACGTACACCTGTGACAAAGATTAATTAAATTAGTAATACCAAACTAGTGACAGGTAATACAAACAAAGTAACATAGAGTCAAACCAGCTACCTTCTGATTACAAGGCGAGTACAGCAGTACTATAATCACTCAACCACCAAGCTGACATAAAAACCGTCGTCGTCGTCGTCGTCGTCGTCGTCGTCGTCGTCGTCGTCGTCGTCGTCTACATTTTTACATTTTACATATTTACATGTTACATTTTAACATTTTTTATGATCAAGTCTTTCCCTTGCAACTGACCTGGTAGCCTCGTCTAGTATGAGGATGGATGGGATTTTCAGTAGAGCGCGGGCGATAGCTATCCTCTGTTTCTGGCCCCCAGACACGGTAACTCCTCTCTCCCCCAGAATGGTACTGTAGCCATCAGGGAACTGTCGGATAAAACTGTCAGCATTGGCCAGCCCAGCAGCCTCGTACACCTGTGACAAAGATTAATTAAATTAGTAATACCAAACTAGTGACGGGTAATACAAACAAAGTAACATAGAATCAAACCAGCTACCTTCTGATTACAGCAGTACTATAATCACTCAACCACCAAGCTGACATAAAAACTTTTACTCATACCAGTACTCATAACGTTTTTAATATGTTACATTTTAACAAGTTACCTTTAAGCATGTTACATTTTAAAAGGTTACAATTTTACATGTTACATTTTTACATGTTACAATTTTACATGTTACATTTTTACATGTTACATTTTAATATGTTACATTTTAACACGTTACATTTAAGCATGTTACATTTTAAAATGTTACATTTTAACACGTTACATTTTAACATGTTACATTTTAACTTCTTATATTTCCACATGTTACATTTTTACATGTTACATTTTAACATGTTTTACGATCAAGTCATTCCCTTGCAACTGACCTGGTAGCCTCGTCTAGTATGAGGATGGATGGGATTTTCAGTAGAGCGCGGGCGATAGCTATCCTCTGTTTCTGGCCCCCAGACACGGTAACTCCTCTCTCCCCCAGAATGGTACTGTAGCCATCAGGGAACTGTCGAATAAAACTGTCAGCATTGGCCAGCCCAGCAGCCTCGTACACCTTTGACAAAGATTAATTAAATTAGTAATACCAAACTAGTGACAGGTAATACAAACAAAGTAACATAGAATCAAACCAGCTACCTTCTAATTACAAGGCGAGTACAGCAGTACTATAATCACTCAACCACCAAGCTGACATAAAAACTTTTACTCATACCAGTACTCATAACGTTTTTAATGTGTTACATTTTAACAAGTTACCTTTAAGCATGTTATGTTACATTTTAACATGTTTTACGATCAAGTCATTCCCTTGCAACTGACCTGGTAGCCTCCTCTAGTATGAGGATGGATGGGATTTTCAGTAGAGCGCTAAGAGTGCTTGTAGCGGCGATAGCTATCCTCTGTTTCTGGCCCCCAGACACGGTAACTCCTCTCTCCCCCAGAATGGTACTGTAGCCATCAGGGAACTGTCGGATAAAACTGTCAGCATTGGCCAGCCCAGCAGCCACGTACACCTGTGACAAAGATTAATTAAATTAGTAATACCAAACTAGTGACAGGTAATACAAACAAAGTAACATAGAGTCAAACCAGCTACCTTCTGATTACAAGGCGAGTACAGCAGTACTATAATCACTCAACCACCAAGCTGACATAAAAACCGTCGTCTTCGTCGTCGTCGTCGTCGTCGTCGTCGTCGTCGTCGTCGTCGTCTTCGTCGTCGTCGTCGTCGTCGTCTACATTTTTACATTTTACATATTTACATGTTACATTTTAACATTTTTTATGATCACTCAACCACCAAGCTGACATAAAAATCGTCGTCGTCGTCGTCGTCGTCGTCGTCGTCGTCGTCGTCGTCGTCGTCGTCGTCGTCGTCGTCGTCGTCGTCGTCGTCGTCGTCGTCGTCGTCGTCGTCGTCGTCGTCGTCGTCGTCGTCGTCGTCGTCGTCGTCGTCGTCGTCGTCGTCGTCGTCGTCGTCGTCGTCGTCGTCGTCGTCGTCGTCGTCGTCGTCGTCGTCGTCGTCGTCGTCGTCGTCGTCGTCGTCGTCGTCGTCGTCGTCGTCGTCGTCGTCGTCGTCGTCGTCGTCGTCGTCGTCGTCGTCGTCGTCGTCGTCGTCGTCGTCGTCGTCGTCGTCGTCGTCGTCTACATTTTTACATTTTACATATTTACATGTTACATTTTAACATTTTTTATGATCAAGTCTTGCCCTTGCAACTGAACTGGTAGCCTCGTCTAGTATGAGGATGGATGGGATTTTCAGTAGAGCGCGGGCGATAGCTATCCTCTGTTTCTGGCCCCCAGACACGGTAACTCCTCTCTCCCCCAGAATGGTACTGTAGCCATCAGGGAACTGTCGGATAAAACTGTCAGCATTGGCCAGCCCAGCAGCCTCGTACACCTGTGACAAAGATTAATTAAATTAGTAATACCAAACTAGTGACGGGTAATACAAACAAAGTAACATAGAATCAAACCAGCTACCTTCTGATTACAGCAGTACTATAATCACTCAACCACCAAGCTGACATAAAAACTTTTACTCATACCAGTACTCATAACGTTTTTAATATGTTACATTTTAACAAGTTACCTTTAAGCATGTTACATTTTAAAAGGTTACAATTTTACATGTTACATTTTTACATGTTACATTTTAATATGTTACATTTTAACACGTTACATTTAAGCATGTTACATTTTAAAATGTTACATTTTAACACGTTACATTTTAACATGTTACATTTTAACTTCTTATATTTCCACATGTTACATTTTTACATGTTACATTTTAACATGTTTTACGATCAAGTGATTCCCTTGCAACTGACCTGGTAGCCTCGTCTAGTATGAGGATGGATGGGATTTTCAGTAGAGCGCGGGCGATAGCTATCCTCTGTTTCTGGCCCCCAGACACGGTAACTCCTCTCTCCCCCAGAATGGTACTGTAGCCATCAGGGAACTGTCGAATAAAACTGTCAGCATTGGCCAGCCCAGCAGCCTCGTACACCTTTGACAAAGATTAATTAAATTAGTAATACCAAACTAGTGACAGGTAATACAAACAAAGTAACATAGAATCAAACCAGCTACCTTCTAATTACAAGGCGAGTACAGCAGTACTATAATCACTCAACCACCAAGCTGACATAAAAACTTTTACTCATACCAGTACTCATAACGTTTTTAATGTGTTACATTTTAACAAGTTACCTTTAAGCATGTTATGTTACATTTTAACATGTTTTACGATCAAGTCATTCCCTTGCAACTGACCTGGTAGCCTCGTCTAGTATGAGGATGGATGGGATTTTCAGTAGAGCGCTAAGAGTGCTTGTAGCGGCGATAGCTATCCTCTGTTTCTGGCCCCCAGACACGGTAACTCCTCTCTCCCCCAGAATGGTACTGTAGCCATCAGGGAACTGTCGGATAAAACTGTCAGCATTGGCCAGCCCAGCAGCCACGTACACCTGTGACAAAGATTAATTAAATTAGTAATACCAAACTAGTGACAGGTAATACAAACAAAGTAACATAGAGTCAAACCAGCTACCTTCTGATTACAAGGCGAGTACAGCAGTACTATAATCACTCAACCACCAAGCTGACATAAAAACCGTCGTCGTCGTCGTCGTCGTCGTCGTCGTCGTCGTCGTCGTCGTCGTCGTCTACATTTTTACATTTTACATATTTACATGTTACATTTTAACATTTTTTATGATCAAGTCTTTCCCTTGCAACTGACCTGGTAGCCTCGTCTAGTATGAGGATGGATGGGATTTTCAGTAGAGCGCGGGCGATAGCTATCCTCTGTTTCTGGCCCCCAGACACGGTAACTCCTCTCTCCCCCAGAATGGTACTGTAGCCATCAGGGAACTGTCGGATAAAACTGTCAGCATTGGCCAGCCCAGCAGCCTCGTACACCTGTGACAAAGATTAATTAAATTAGTAATACCAAACTAGTGACGGGTAATACAAACAAAGTAACATAGAATCAAACCAGCTACCTTCTGATTACAGCAGTACTATAATCACTCAACCACCAAGCTGACATAAAAACTTTTACTCATACCAGTACTCATAACGTTTTTAATATGTTACATTTTAACAAGTTACCTTTAAGCATGTTACATTTTAAAAGGTTACAATTTTACATGTTACATTTTTACATGTTACAATTTTACATGTTACATTTTTACATGTTACATTTTAATATGTTACATTTTAACACGTTACATTTAAGCATGTTACATTTTAAAATGTTACATTTTAACACGTTACATTTTAACATGTTACATTTTAACTTCTTATATTTCCACATGTTACATTTTTACATGTTACATTTTAACATGTTTTACGATCAAGTCATTCCCTTGCAACTGACCTGGTAGCCTCGTCTAGTATGAGGATGGATGGGATTTTCAGTAGAGCGCGGGCGATAGCTATCCTCTGTTTCTGGCCCCCAGACACGGTAACTCCTCTCTCCCCCAGAATGGTACTGTAGCCATCAGGGAACTGTCGAATAAAACTGTCAGCATTGGCCAGCCCAGCAGCCTCGTACACCTTTGACAAAGATTAATTAAATTAGTAATACCAAACTAGTGACAGGTAATACAAACAAAGTAACATAGAATCAAACCAGCTACCTTCTAATTACAAGGCGAGTACAGCAGTACTATAATCACTCAACCACCAAGCTGACATAAAAACTTTTACTCATACCAGTACTCATAACGTTTTTAATGTGTTACATTTTAACAAGTTACCTTTAAGCATGTTATGTTACATTTTAACATGTTTTACGATCAAGTCATTCCCTTGCAACTGACCTGGTAGCCTCCTCTAGTATGAGGATGGATGGGATTTTCAGTAGAGCGCTAAGAGTGCTTGTAGCGGCGATAGCTATCCTCTGTTTCTGGCCCCCAGACACGGTAACTCCTCTCTCCCCCAGAATGGTACTGTAGCCATCAGGGAACTGTCGGATAAAACTGTCAGCATTGGCCAGCCCAGCAGCCACGTACACCTGTGACAAAGATTAATTAAATTAGTAATACCAAACTAGTGACAGGTAATACAAACAAAGTAACATAGAGTCAAACCAGCTACCTTCTGATTACAAGGCGAGTACAGCAGTACTATAATCACTCAACCACCAAGCTGACATAAAAACCGTCGTCGTCGTCGTCGTCGTCGTCGTCGTCGTCGTCGTCGTCGTCGTCGTCTTCGTCGTCGTCGTCGTCGTCGTCTACATTTTTACATTTTACATATTTACATGTTACATTTTAACATTTTTTATGATCACTCAACCACCAAGCTGACATAAAAATCGTCGTCGTCGTCGTCGTCGTCGTCGTCGTCGTCGTCGTCGTCGTCGTCGTCGTCGTCGTCGTCGTCGTCGTCGTCGTCGTCGTCGTCGTCGTCGTCGTCGTCGTCGTCGTCGTCGTCGTCGTCGTCGTCGTCGTCGTCGTCGTCGTCGTCGTCGTCGTCGTCGTCGTCGTCGTCGTCGTCGTCGTCGTCGTCGTCGTCGTCGTCGTCGTCGTCGTCGTCGTCGTCGTCGTCGTCGTCGTCGTCGTCGTCGTCGTCGTCGTCGTCGTCGTCGTCGTCGTCGTCGTCGTCGTCGTCGTCGTCGTCGTCGTCGTCGTCGTCGTCGTCGTCGTCGTCGTCGTCGTCGTCGTCGTCGTCGTCGTCGTCGTCGTCGTCGTCGTCGTCGTCTACATTTTTACATTTTACATATTTACATGTTACATTTTAACATTTTTTATGATCAAGTCTTGCCCTTGCAACTGAACTGGTAGCCTCGTCTAGTATGAGGATGGATGGGATTTTCAGTAGAGCGCGGGCGATAGCTATCCTCTGTTTCTGGCCCCCAGACACGGTAACTCCTCTCTCCCCCAGAATGGTACTGTAGCCATCAGGGAACTGTCGGATAAAACTGTCAGCATTGGCCAGCCCAGCAGCCTCGTACACCTGTGACAAAGATTAATTAAATTAGTAATACCAAACTAGTGACGGGTAATACAAACAAAGTAACATAGAATCAAACCAGCTACCTTCTGATTACAGCAGTACTATAATCACTCAACCACCAAGCTGACATAAAAACTTTTACTCATACCAGTACTCATAACGTTTTTAATATGTTACATTTTAACAAGTTACCTTTAAGCATGTTACATTTTAAAAGGTTACAATTTTACATGTTACATTTTTACATGTTACATTTTAATATGTTACATTTTAACACGTTACATTTAAGCATGTTACATTTTAAAATGTTACATTTTAACACGTTACATTTTAACATGTTACATTTTAACTTCTTATATTTCCACATGTTACATTTTTACATGTTACATTTTAACATGTTTTACGATCAAGTGATTCCCTTGCAACTGACCTGGTAGCCTCGTCTAGTATGAGGATGGATGGGATTTTCAGTAGAGCGCGGGCGATAGCTATCCTCTGTTTCTGGCCCCCAGACACGGTAACTCCTCTCTCCCCCAGAATGGTACTGTAGCCATCAGGGAACTGTCGAATAAAACTGTCAGCATTGGCCAGCCCAGCAGCCTCGTACACCTTTGACAAAGATTAATTAAATTAGTAATACCAAACTAGTGACAGGTAATACAAACAATGTAACATAGAATCAAACCAGCTACCTTCTAATTACAAGGCGAGTACAGCAGTACTATAATCACTCAACCACCAAGCTGACATAAAAACTTTTACTCATACCAGTACTCATAACGTTTTTAATGTGTTACATTTTAACAAGTTACCTTTAAGCATGTTATGTTACATTTTAACATGTTTTACGATCAAGTCATTCCCTTGCAACTGACCTGGTAGCCTCGTCTAGTATGAGGATGGATGGGATTTTCAGTAGAGCGCTAAGAGTGCTTGTAGCGGCGATAGCTATCCTCTGTTTCTGGCCCCCAGACACGGTAACTCCTCTCTCCCCCAGAATGGTACTGTAGCCATCAGGGAACTGTCGGATAAAACTGTCAGCATTGGCCAGCCCAGCAGCCACGTACACCTGTGACAAAGATTAATTAAATTAGTAATACCAAACTAGTGACAGGTAATACAAACAAAGTAACATAGAGTCAAACCAGCTACCTTCTGATTACAAGGCGAGTACAGCAGTACTATAATCACTCAACCACCAAGCTGACATAAAAACCGTCGTCGTCGTCGTCGTCGTCGTCGTCGTCGTCGTCGTCGTCGTCGTCGTCGTCGTCGTCGTCGTCGTCGTCGTCGTCGTCGTCGTCGTCGTCGTCGTCGTCTACATTTTTACATTTTACATATTTACATGTTACATTTTAACATTTTTTATGATCAAGTCTTTCCCTTGCAACTGACCTGGTAGCCTCGTCTAGTATGAGGATGGATGGGATTTTCAGTAGAGCGCGGGCGATAGCTATCCTCTGTTTCTGGCCCCCAGACACGGTAACTCCTCTCTCCCCCAGAATGGTACTGTAGCCATCAGGGAACTGTCGGATAAAACTGTCAGCATTGGCCAGCCCAGCAGCCTCGTACACCTGTGACAAAGATTAATTAAATTAGTAATACCAAACTAGTGACGGGTAATACAAACAAAGTAACATAGAATCAAACCAGCTACCTTCTCATTACAGCAGTACTATAATCACTCAACCACCAAGCTGACATAAAAACTTTTACTCATACCAGTACTCATAACGTTTTTAATATGTTACATTTTAACAAGTTACCTTTAAGCATGTTACATTTTAAAAGGTTACAATTTTACATGTTACATTTTTACATGTTACAATTTTACATGTTACATTTTTACATGTTACATTTTAATATGTTACATTTTAACACGTTACATTTAAGCATGTTACATTTTAAAATGTTACATTTTAACACGTTACATTTTAACATGTTACATTTTAACTTCTTATATTTCCACATGTTACATTTTTACATGTTACATTTTAACATGTTTTACGATCAAGTCATTCCCTTGCAACTGACCTGGTAGCCTCGTCTAGTATGAGGATGGATGGGATTTTCAGTAGAGCGCGGGCGATAGCTATCCTCTGTTTCTGGCCCCCAGACACGGTAACTCCTCTCTCCCCCAGAATGGTACTGTAGCCATCAGGGAACTGTCGAATAAAACTGTCAGCATTGGCCAGCCCAGCAGCCTCGTACACCTTTGACAAAGATTAATTAAATTAGTAATACCAAACTAGTGACAGGTAATACAAACAAAGTAACATAGAATCAAAACCAGCTACCTTCTAATTACAAGGCGAGTACAGCAGTACTATAATCACTCAACCACCAAGCTGACATAAAAACTTTTACTCATACCAGTACTCATAACGTTTTTAATGTGTTACATTTTAACAAGTTACCTTTAAGCATGTTATGTTACATTTTAACATGTTTTACGATCAAGTCATTCCCTTGCAACTGACCTGGTAGCCTCGTCTAGTATGATTATGGATGGGATTTTCTTCAGTAGAGCGCTAAGAGTGCTTGTAGCGGCGATAGCTATCCTCTGTTTCTGGCCCCCAGACACGGTAACTCCTCTCTCCCCCAGAATGGTACTGTAGCCATCAGGGAACTGTCGGATAAAACTGTCAGCATTGGCCAGCCCAGCAGCCACGTACACCTGTGACAAAGATTAATTAAATTAGTAATACCAAACTAGTGACAGGTAATACAAACAAAGTAACATAGAGTCAAACCAGCTACCTTCTGATTACAAGGCGAGTACAGCAGTACTATAATCACTCAACCACCAAGCTGACATAAAAACCGTCGTCGTCGTCGTCGTCGTCGTCGTCGTCGTCGTCGTCGTCGTCGTCGTCGTCGTCGTCGTCGTCGTCGTCGTCGTCGTCGTCGTCGTCGTCGTCGTCGTCTACATTTTTACATTTTACATATTTACATGTTACATTTTAACATTTTTTATGATCAAGTCTTTCCCTTGCAACTGACCTGGTAGCCTCGTCTAGTATGAGGATGGATGGGATTTTCAGTAGAGCGCGGGCGATAGCTATCCTCTGTTTCTGGCCCCCAGACACGGTAACTCCTCTCTCCCCCAGAATGGTACTGTAGCCATCAGGGAACTGTCGGATAAAACTGTCAGCATTGGCCAGCCCAGCAGCCTCGTACACCTGTGACAAAGATTAATTAAATTAGTAATACCAAACTAGTGACGGGTAATACAAACAAAGTAACATAGAATCAAACCAGCTACCTTCTGATTACAGCAGTACTATAATCACTCAACCACCAAGCTGACATAAAAACTTTTACTCATACCAGTACTCATAACGTTTTTAATATGTTACATTTTAACAAGTTACCTTTAAGCATGTTACATTTTAAAAGGTTACAATTTTACATGTTACATTTTTACATGTTACAATTTTACATGTTACATTTTTACATGTTA
Source organism: Macrosteles quadrilineatus (assembly GCF_028750875.1). Taxonomy (NCBI): domain Eukaryota; kingdom Metazoa; phylum Arthropoda; class Insecta; order Hemiptera; family Cicadellidae; genus Macrosteles; species Macrosteles quadrilineatus. The sequence continues at coordinate 32,090 of NW_026542802.1, forward strand.
CATTTTAATATGTTACATTTTAACACGTTACATTTAAGCATGTTACATTTTAAAATGTTACATTTTAACACGTTACATTTTAACATGTTACATTTTAACTTCTTATATTTCCACATGTTACATTTTTACATGTTACATTTTAACATGTTTTACGATCAAGTCATTCCCTTGCAACTGACCTGGTAGCCTCGTCTAGTATGAGGATGGATGGGATTTTCAGTAGAGCGCGGGCGATAGCTATCCTCTGTTTCTGGCCCCCAGACACGGTAACTCCTCTCTCCCCCAGAATGGTACTGTAGCCATCAGGGAACTGTCGAATAAAACTGTCAGCATTGGCCAGCCCAGCAGCCTCGTACACCTTTGACAAAGATTAATTAAATTAGTAATACCAAACTAGTGACAGGTAATACAAACAAAGTAACATAGAATCAAACCAGCTACCTTCTAATTACAAGGCGAGTACAGCAGTACTATAATCACTCAACCACCAAGCTGACATAAAAACTTTTACTCATACCAGTACTCATAACGTTTTTAATGTGTTACATTTTAACAAGTTACCTTTAAGCATGTTATGTTACATTTTAACATGTTTTACGATCAAGTCATTCCCTTGCAACTGACCTGGTAGCCTCGTCTAGTATGAGGATGGATGGGATTTTCAGTAGAGCGCTAAGAGTGCTTGTAGCGGCGATAGCTATCCTCTGTTTCTGGCCCCCAGACACGGTAACTCCTCTCTCCCCCAGAATGGTACTGTAGCCATCAGGGAACTGTCGGATAAAACTGTCAGCATTGGCCAGCCCAGCAGCCACGTACACCTGTGACAAAGATTAATTAAATTAGTAATACCAAACTAGTGACAGGTAATACAAACAAAGTAACATAGAGTCAAACCAGCTACCTTCTGATTACAAGGCGAGTACAGCAGTACTATAATCACTCAACCACCAAGCTGACATAAAAACCGTCGTCGTCGTCGTCGTCGTCGTCGTCGTCGTCGTCGTCGTCGTCGTCGTCGTCGTCGTCGTCGTCGTCGTCGTCGTCGTCGTCGTCGTCGTCGTCGTCGTCGTCGTCTACATTTTTACATTTTACATATTTACATGTTACATTTTAACATTTTTTATGATCAAGTCTTTCCCTTGCAACTGAACTGGTAGCCTCGTCTAGTATGAGGATGGATGGGATTTTCAGTAGAGCGCGGGCGATAGCTATCCTCTGTTTCTGGCCCCCAGACACGGTAACTCCTCTCTCCCCCAGAATGGTACTGTAGCCATCAGGGAACTGTCGGATAAAACTGTCAGCATTGGCCAGCCCAGCAGCCTCGTACACCTGTGACAAAGATTAATTAAATTAGTAATACCAAACTAGTGACGGGTAATACAAACAAAGTAACATAGAATCAAACCAGCTACCTTCTGATTACAGCAGTACTATAATCACTCAACCACCAAGCTGACATAAAAACTTTTACTCATACCAGTACTCATAACGTTTTTAATATGTTACATTTTAACAAGTTACCTTTAAGCATGTTACATTTTAAAAGGTTACAATTTTACATGTTACATTTTTACATGTTACATTTTAATATGTTACATTTTAACACGTTACATTTAAGCATGTTACATTTTAAAATGTTACATTTTAACACGTTACATTTTAACATGTTACATTTTAACTTCTTATATTTCCACATGTTACATTTTTACATGTTACATTTTAACATGTTTTACGATCAAGTGATTCCCTTGCAACTGACCTGGTAGCCTCGTCTAGTATGAGGATGGATGGGATTTTCAGTAGAGCGCGGGCGATAGCTATCCTCTGTTTCTGGCCCCCAGACACGGTAACTCCTCTCTCCCCCAGAATGGTACTGTAGCCATCAGGGAACTGTCGAATAAAACTGTCAGCATTGGCCAGCCCAGCAGCCTCGTACACCTTTGACAAAGATTAATTAAATTAGTAATACCAAACTAGTGACAGGTAATACAAACAATGTAACATAGAATCAAACCAGCTACCTTCTAATTACAAGGCGAGTACAGCAGTACTATAATCACTCAACCACCAAGCTGACATAAAAACTTTTACTCATACCAGTACTCATAACGTTTTTAATGTGTTACATTTTAACAAGTTACCTTTAAGCATGTTATGTTACATTTTAACATGTTTTACGATCAAGTCATTCCCTTGCAACTGACCTGGTAGCCTCGTCTAGTATGAGGATGGATGGGATTTTCAGTAGAGCGCTAAGAGTGCTTGTAGCGGCGATAGCTATCCTCTGTTTCTGGCCCCCAGACACGGTAACTCCTCTCTCCCCCAGAATGGTACTGTAGCCATCAGGGAACTGTCGGATAAAACTGTCAGCATTGGCCAGCCCAGCAGCCACGTACACCTGTGACAAAGATTAATTAAATTAGTAATACCAAACTAGTGACAGGTAATACAAACAAAGTAACATAGAGTCAAACCAGCTACCTTCTGATTACAAGGCGAGTACAGCAGTACTATAATCACTCAACCACCAAGCTGACATAAAAACCGTCGTCGTCGTCGTCGTCGTCGTCGTCGTCGTCGTCGTCGTCGTCGTCGTCGTCGTCGTCGTCTACATTTTTACATTTTACATATTTACATGTTACATTTTAACATTTTTTATGATCAAGTCTTTCCCTTGCAACTGACCTGGTAGCCTCGTCTAGTATGAGGATGGATGGGATTTTCAGTAGAGCGCGGGCGATAGCTATCCTCTGTTTCTGGCCCCCAGACACGGTAACTCCTCTCTCCCCCAGAATGGTACTGTAGCCATCAGGGAACTGTCGGATAAAACTGTCAGCATTGGCCAGCCCAGCAGCCTCGTACACCTGTGACAAAGATTAATTAAATTAGTAATACCAAACTAGTGACGGGTAATACAAACAAAGTAACATAGAATCAAACCAGCTACCTTCTGATTACAGCAGTACTATAATCACTCAACCACGAAGCTGACATAAAAACTTTTACTCATACCAGTACTCATAACGTTTTTAATATGTTACATTTTAACAAGTTACCTTTAAGCATGTTACATTTTAAAAGGTTACAATTTTACATGTTACATTTTTACATGTTACAATTTTACATGTTACATTTTTACATGTTACATTTTAATATGTTACATTTTAACACGTTACATTTAAGCATGTTACATTTTAAAATGTTACATTTTAACACGTTACATTTTAACATGTTACATTTTAACTTCTTATATTTCCACATGTTACATTTTTACATGTTACATTTTAACATGTTTTACGATCAAGTCATTCCCTTGCAACTGACCTGGTAGCCTCGTCTAGTATGAGGATGGATGGGATTTTCAGTAGAGCGCGGGCGATAGCTATCCTCTGTTTCTGGCCCCCAGACACGGTAACTCCTCTCTCCCCCAGAATGGTACTGTAGCCATCAGGGAACTGTCGAATAAAACTGTCAGCATTGGCCAGCCCAGCAGCCTCGTACACCTTTGACAAAGATTAATTAAATTAGTAATACCAAACTAGTGACAGGTAATACAAACAAAGTAACATAGAATCAAAACCAGCTACCTTCTAATTACAAGGCGAGTACAGCAGTACTATAATCACTCAACCACCAAGCTGACATAAAAACTTTTACTCATACCAGTACTCATAACGTTTTTAATGTGTTACATTTTAACAAGTTACCTTTAAGCATGTTATGTTACATTTTAACATGTTTTACGATCAAGTCATTCCCTTGCAACTGACCTGGTAGCCTCGTCTAGTATGAGGATGGATGGGATTTTCAGTAGAGCGCTAAGAGTGCTTGTAGCGGCGATAGCTATCCTCTGTTTCTGGCCCCCAGACACGGTAACTCCTCTCTCCCCCAGAATGGTACTGTAGCCATCAGGGAACTGTCGGATAAAACTGTCAGCATTGGCCAGCCCAGCAGCCACGTACACCTGTGACAAAGATTAATTAAATTAGTAATACCAAACTAGTGACAGGTAATACAAACAAAGTAACATAGAGTCAAACCAGCTACCTTCTGATTACAAGGCGAGTACAGCAGTACTATAATCACTCAACCACCAAGCTGACATAAAAACCGTCGTCGTCGTCGTCGTCGTCGTCGTCGTCGTCGTCGTCGTCGTCGTCGTCGTCGTCGTCGTCGTCGTCGTCGTCGTCGTCGTCGTCGTCGTCGTCTACATTTTTACATTTTACATATTTACATGTTACATTTTAACATTTTTTATGATCAAGTCTTTCCCTTGCAACTGACCTGGTAGCCTCGTCTAGTATGAGGATGGATGGGATTTTCAGTAGAGCGCGGGCGATAGCTATCCTCTGTTTCTGGCCCCCAGACACGGTAACTCCTCTCTCCCCCAGAATGGTACTGTAGCCATCAGGGAACTGTCGGATAAAACTGTCAGCATTGGCCAGCCCAGCAGCCTCGTACACCTGTGACAAAGATTAATTAAATTAGTAATACCAAACTAGTGACGGGTAATACAAACAAAGTAACATAGAATCAAACCAGCTACCTTCTGATTACAGCAGTACTATAATCACTCAACCACCAAGCTGACATAAAAACTTTTACTCATACCAGTACTCATAACGTTTTTAATATGTTACATTTTAACAAGTTACCTTTAAGCATGTTACATTTTAAAAGGTTACAATTTTACATGTTACATTTTTACATGTTACAATTTTACATGTTACATTTTTACATGTTACATTTTAATATGTTACATTTTAACACGTTACATTTAAGCATGTTACATTTTAAAATGTTACATTTTAACACGTTACATTTTAACATGTTACATTTTAACTTCTTATATTTCCACATGTTACATTTTTACATGTTACATTTTAACATGTTTTACGATCAAGTCATTCCCTTGCAACTGACCTGGTAGCCTCGTCTAGTATGAGGATGGATGGGATTTTCAGTAGAGCGCGGGCGATAGCTATCCTCTGTTTCTGGCCCCCAGACACGGTAACTCCTCTCTCCCCCAGAATGGTACTGTAGCCATCAGGGAACTGTCGAATAAAACTGTCAGCATTGGCCAGCCCAGCAGCCTCGTACACCTTTGACAAAGATTAATTAAATTAGTAATACCAAACTAGTGACAGGTAATACAAACAAAGTAACATAGAATCAAACCAGCTACCTTCTAATTACAAGGCGAGTACAGCAGTACTATAATCACTCAACCACCAAGCTGACATAAAAACTTTTACTCATACCAGTACTCATAACGTTTTTAATGTGTTACATTTTAACAAGTTACCTTTAAGCATGTTATGTTACATTTTAACATGTTTTACGATCAAGTCATTCCCTTGCAACTGACCTGGTAGCCTCGTCTAGTATGAGGATGGATGGGATTTTCAGTAGAGCGCTAAGAGTGCTTGTAGCGGCGATAGCTATCCTCTGTTTCTGGCCCCCAGACACGGTAACTCCTCTCTCCCCCAGAATGGTACTGTAGCCATCAGGGAACTGTCGGATAAAACTGTCAGCATTGGCCAGCCCAGCAGCCACGTACACCTGTGACAAAGATTAATTAAATTAGTAATACCAAACTAGTGACAGGTAATACAAACAAAGTAACATAGAGTCAAACCAGCTACCTTCTGATTACAAGGCGAGTACAGCAGTACTATAATCACTCAACCACCAAGCTGACATAAAAACCGTCGTCGTCGTCGTCGTCGTCGTCGTCGTCGTCGTCGTCGTCATCGTCGTCGTCGTCGTCGTCGTCGTCGTCGTCTACATTTTTACATTTTACATATTTACATGTTACATTTTAACATTTTTTATGATCAAGTCTTTCCCTTGCAACTGAACTGGTAGCCTCGTCTAGTATGAGGATGGATGGGATTTTCAGTAGAGCGCGGGCGACAGCTATCCTCTGTTTCTGGCCCCCAGACACGGTAACTCCTCTCTCCCCCAGAATGGTACTGTAGCCATCAGGGAACTGTCGGATAAAACTGTCAGCATTGGCCAGCCCAGCAGCCTCGTACACCTGTGACAAAGATTAATTAAATTAGTAATACCAAACTAGTGACGGGTAATACAAACAAAGTAACATAGAATCAAACCAGCTACCTTCTGATTACAGCAGTACTATAATCACTCAACCACCAAGCTGACATAAAAACTTTTACTCATACCAGTACTCATAACGTTTTTAATATGTTACATTTTAACAAGTTACCTTTAAGCATGTTACATTTTAAAAGGTTACAATTTTACATGTTACATTTTTACATGTTACATTTTAATATGTTACATTTTAACACGTTACATTTAAGCATGTTACATTTTAAAATGTTACATTTTAACACGTTACATTTTAACATGTTACATTTTAACTTCTTATATTTCCACATGTTACATTTTTACATGTTACATTTTAACATGTTTTACGATCAAGTGATTCCCTTGCAACTGACCTGGTAGCCTCGTCTAGTATGAGGATGGATGGGATTTTCAGTAGAGCGCGGGCGATAGCTATCCTCTGTTTCTGGCCCCCAGACACGGTAACTCCTCTCTCCCCCAGAATGGTACTGTAGCCATCAGGGAACTGTCGAATAAAACTGTCAGCATTGGCCAGCCCAGCAGCCTCGTACACCTTTGACAAAGATTAATTAAATTAGTAATACCAAACTAGTGACAGGTAATACAAACAATGTAACATAGAATCAAACCAGCTACCTTCTAATTACAAGGCGAGTACAGCAGTACTATAATCACTCAACCACCAAGCTGACATAAAAACTTTTACTCATACCAGTACTCATAACGTTTTTAATGTGTTACATTTTAACAAGTTACCTTTAAGCATGTTATGTTACATTTTAACATGTTTTACGATCAAGTCATTCCCTTGCAACTGACCTGGTAGCCTCGTCTAGTATGAGGATGGATGGGATTTTCAGTAGAGCGCTAAGAGTGCTTGTAGCGGCGATAGCTATCCTCTGTTTCTGGCCCCCAGACACGGTAACTCCTCTCTCCCCCAGAATGGTACTGTAGCCATCAGGGAACTGTCGGATAAAACTGTCAGCATTGGCCAGCCCAGCAGCCACGTACACCTGTGACAAAGATTAATTAAATTAGTAATACCAAACTAGTGACAGGTAATACAAACAAAGTAACATAGAGTCAAACCAGCTACCTTCTGATTACAAGGCGAGTACAGCAGTACTATAATCACTCAACCACCAAGCTGACATAAAAACCGTCGTCGTCGTCGTCGTCGTCGTCGTCGTCGTCGTCGTCGTCGTCGTCGTCGTCGTCGTCGTCTACATTTTTACATTTTACATATTTACATGTTACATTTTAACATTTTTTATGATCAAGTCTTTCCCTTGCAACTGACCTGGTAGCCTCGTCTAGTATGAGGATGGATGGGATTTTCAGTAGAGCGCGGGCGATAGCTATCCTCTGTTTCTGGCCCCCAGACACGGTAACTCCTCTCTCCCCCAGAATGGTACTGTAGCCATCAGGGAACTGTCGGATAAAACTGTCAGCATTGGCCAGCCCAGCAGCCTCGTACACCTGTGACAAAGATTAATTAAATTAGTAATACCAAACTAGTGACGGGTAATACAAACAAAGTAACATAGAATCAAACCAGCTACCTTCTGATTACAGCAGTACTATAATCACTCAACCACCAAGCTGACATAAAAACTTTTACTCATACCAGTACTCATAACGTTTTTAATATGTTACATTTTAACAAGTTACCTTTAAGCATGTTACATTTTAAAAGGTTACAATTTTACATGTTACATTTTTACATGTTACAATTTTACATGTTACATTTTTACATGTTACATTTTAATATGTTACATTTTAACACGTTACATTTAAGCATGTTACATTTTAAAATGTTACATTTTAACACGTTACATTTTAACATGTTACATTTTAACTTCTTATATTTCCACATGTTACATTTTTACATGTTACATTTTAACATGTTTTACGATCAAGTCATTCCCTTGCAACTGACCTGGTAGCCTCGTCTAGTATGAGGATGGATGGGATTTTCAGTAGAGCGCGGGCGATAGCTATCCTCTGTTTCTGGCCCCCAGACACGGTAACTCCTCTCTCCCCCAGAATGGTACTGTAGCCATCAGGGAACTGTCGAATAAAACTGTCAGCATTGGCCAGCCCAGCAGCCTCGTACACCTTTGACAAAGATTAATTAAATTAGTAATACCAAACTAGTGACAGGTAATACAAACAAAGTAACATAGAATCAAACCAGCTACCTTCTAATTACAAGGCGAGTACAGCAGTACTATAATCACTCAACCACCAAGCTGACATAAAAACTTTTACTCATACCAGTACTCATAACGTTTTTAATGTGTTACATTTTAACAAGTTACCTTTAAGCATGTTATGTTACATTTTAACATGTTTTACGATCAAGTCATTCCCTTGCAACTGACCTGGTAGCCTCGTCTAGTATGAGGATGGATGGGATTTTCAGTAGAGCGCTAAGAGTGCTTGTAGCGGCGATAGCTATCCTCTGTTTCTGGCCCCCAGACACGGTAACTCCTCTCTCCCCCAGAATGGTACTGTAGCCATCAGGGAACTGTCGGATAAAACTGTCAGCATTGGCCAGCCCAGCAGCCACGTACACCTGTGACAAAGATTAATTAAATTAGTAATACCAAACTAGTGACAGGTAATACAAACAAAGTAACATAGAGTCAAACCAGCTACCTTCTGATTACAAGGCGAGTACAGCAGTACTATAATCACTCAACCACCAAGCTGACATAAAAACCGTCGTCGTCGTCGTCGTCGTCGTCGTCGTCGTCGTCGTCGTCGTCGTCGTCGTCGTCGTCGTCGTCGTCGTCGTCGTCGTCGTCGTCGTCTACATTTTTACATTTTACATATTTACATGTTACATTTTAACATTTTTTATGATCAATTCTTTCCCTTGCAACTGACCTGGTAGCCTCGTCTAGTATGAGGATGGATGGGATTTTCAGTAGAGCGCGGGCGATAGCTATCCTCTGTTTCTGGCCCCCAGACACGGTAACTCCTCTCTCCCCCAGAATGGTACTGTAGCCATCAGGGAACTGTCGGATAAAACTGTCAGCATTGGCCAGCCCAGCAGCCTCGTACACCTGTGACAAAGATTAATTAAATTAGTAATACCAAACTAGTGACGGGTAATACAAACAAAGTAACATAGAATCAAACCAGCTACCTTCTGATTACAGCAGTACTATAATCACTCAACCACCAAGCTGACATAAAAACTTTTACTCATACCAGTACTCATAACGTTTTTAATATGTTACATTTTAACAAGTTACCTTTAAGCATGTTACATTTTAAAAGGTTACAATTTTACATGTTACATTTTTACATGTTACAATTTTACATGTTACATTTTTACATGTTACATTTTAATATGTTACATTTTAACACGTTACATTTAAGCATGTTACATTTTAAAATGTTACATTTTAACACGTTACATTTTAACATGTTACATTTTAACTTCTTATATTTCCACATGTTACATTTTTACATGTTACATTTTAACATGTTTTACGATCAAGTCATTCCCTTGCAACTGACCTGGTAGCCTCGTCTAGTATGAGGATGGATGGGATTTTCAGTAGAGCGCGGGCGATAGCTATCCTCTGTTTCTGGCCCCCAGACACGGTAACTCCTCTCTCCCCCAGAATGGTACTGTAGCCATCAGGGAACTGTCGAATAAAACTGTCAGCATTGGCCAGCCCAGCAGCCTCGTACACCTTTGACAAAGATTAATTAAATTAGTAATACCAAACTAGTGACAGGTAATACAAACAAAGTAACATAGAATCAAACCAGCTACCTTCTAATTACAAGGCGAGTACAGCAGTACTATAATCACTCAACCACCAAGCTGACATAAAAACTTTTACTCATACCAGTACTCATAACGTTTTTAATGTGTTACATTTTAACAAGTTACCTTTAAGCATGTTATGTTACATTTTAACATGTTTTACGATCAAGTCATTCCCTTGCAACTGACCTGGTAGCCTCGTCTAGTATGAGGATGGATGGGATTTTCAGTAGAGCGCTAAGAGTGCTTGTAGCGGCGATAGCTATCCTCTGTTTCTGGCCCCCAGACACGGTAACTCCTCTCTCCCCCAGAATGGTACTGTAGCCATCAGGGAACTGTCGGATAAAACTGTCAGCATTGGCCAGCCCAGCAGCCTCGTACACCTGTGACAAAGATTAATTAAATTAGTAATACCAAACTAGTGACGGGTAATACAAACAAAGTAACATAGAATCAAACCAGCTACCTTCTGATTACAGCAGTACTATAATCACTCAACCACCAAGCTGACATAAAAACTTTTACTCATACCAGTACTCATAACGTTTTTAATATGTTACATTTTAACAAGTTACCTTTAAGCATGTTACATTTTAAAAGGTTACAATTTTACATGTTACATTTTTACATGTTACAATTTTACATGTTACATTTTTACATGTTACATTTTAATATGTTACATTTTAACACGTTACATTTAAGCATGTTACATTTTAAAATGTTACATTTTAACACGTTACATTTTAACATGTTACATTTTAACTTCTTATATTTCCACATGTTACATTTTTACATGTTACATTTTAACATGTTTTACGATCAAGTCATTCCCTTGCAACTGACCTGGTAGCCTCGTCTAGTATGAGGATGGATGGGATTTTCAGTAGAGCGCGGGCGATAGCTATCCTCTGTTTCTGGCCCCCAGACACGGTAACTCCTCTCTCCCCCAGAATGGTACTGTAGCCATCAGGGAACTGTCGAATAAAACTGTCAGCATTGGCCAGCCCAGCAGCCTCGTACACCTTTGACAAAGATTAATTAAATTAGTAATACCAAACTAGTGACAGGTAATACAAACAAAGTAACATAGAATCAAACCAGCTACCTTCTAATTACAAGGCGAGTACAGCAGTACTATAATCACTCAACCACCAAGCTGACATAAAAACTTTTACTCATACCAGTACTCATAACGTTTTTAATGTGTTACATTTTAACAAGTTACCTTTAAGCATGTTATGTTACATTTTAACATGTTTTACGATCAAGTCATTCCCTTGCAACTGACCTGGTAGCCTCGTCTAGTATGAGGATGGATGGGATTTTCAGTAGAGCGCTAAGAGTGCTTGTAGCGGCGATAGCTATCCTCTGTTTCTGGCCCCCAGACACGGTAACTCCTCTCTCCCCCAGAATGGTACTGTAGCCATCAGGGAACTGTCGGATAAAACTGTCAGCATTGGCCAGCCCAGCAGCCACGTACACCTGTGACAAAGATTAATTAAATTAGTAATACCAAACTAGTGACAGGTAATACAAACAAAGTAACATAGAGTCAAACCAGCTACCTTCTGATTACAAGGCGAGTACAGCAGTACTATAATCACTCAACCACCAAGCTGACATAAAAACCGTCGTCGTCGTCGTCGTCGTCGTCGTCGTCGTCGTCGTCGTCGTCGTCGTCGTCGTCGTCGTCGTCGTCGTCGTCGTCGTCGTCGTCGTCGTCGTCGTCGTCGTCGTCGTCGTCGTCGTCGTCGTCGTCGTCGTCGTCGTCGTCGTCGTCGTCGTCGTCGTCGTCGTCGTCGTCGTCGTCGTCGTCGTCGTCGTCGTCGTCGTCGTCGTCGTCGTCGTCGTCGTCGTCGTCGTCGTCGTCGTCGTCGTCGTCGTCGTCGTCGTCTACATTTTTACATTTTACATATTTACATGTTACATTTTAACATTTTTTATGATCAAGTCTTTCCCTTGCAACTGACCTGGTAGCCTCGTCTAGTATGAGGATGGATGGGATTTTCAGTAGAGCGCGGGCGATAGCTATCCTCTGTTTCTGGCCCCCAGACACGGTAACTCCTCTCTCCCCCAGAATGGTACTGTAGCCATCAGGGAACTGTCGGATAAAACTGTCAGCATTGGCCAGCCCAGCAGCCTCGTACACCTGTGACAAAGATTAATTAAATTAGTAATACCAAACTAGTGACGGGTAATACAAACAAAGTAACATAGAATCAAACCAGCTACCTTCTGATTACAGCAGTACTATAATCACTCAACCACCAAGCTGACATAAAAACTTTTACTCATACCAGTACTCATAACGTTTTTAATATGTTACATTTTAACAAGTTACCTTTAAGCATGTTACATTTTAAAAGGTTACAATTTTACATGTTACATTTTTACATGTTACAATTTTACATGTTACATTTTTACATGTTACATTTTAATATGTTACATTTTAACACGTTACATTTAAGCATGTTACATTTTAAAATGTTACATTTTAACACGTTACATTTTAACATGTTACATTTTAACTTCTTATATTTCCACATGTTACATTTTTACATGTTACATTAGACATAGACATATTTTATTTGCACATAACATTCTTTACATGTGTTACATACAGAATAGGTGCATTGTCAGAGTTTGAATTGTCAGAATATACAAGATAAAATAGTAATCAAGATGATAATATAATTAACAAAATTGAATGATAAAACTATTCTAAACTAAAGGGGCATTGTGGAAATCTGCAATTAAATAAAAGGCTCTGTCAATTAAGAGTTCACCTATTTTATCTTTAAAATTATTTTCATTTAGCAATTTATAGTTTGCAGGCAGCACATTGTACAGCCTCAGCCCAGCATATAGTGGACTTTTTTCATAAAGGGTCAAATGGTGCCTTGGAAATCTAAAAATGTTTTCATTTCGAGTATTATATCTATGGTTGATTTGAATTGATTCTGGGAGGTCGTTTTTAGCTGAATGAATGTAGTTTAGTGATTCCAATATGTACAGTCCTGTTAGGGTGTGGATTTTTAAATTTCGAAAAAGGTTTTTGCATGAACTACGTGGATGAGAGCTGGTCATAATACGGATAATGCGTTTTTGTAGCCTGAATATTGATTTGACTCCGGTAGCCTGACCCCATAAGATTATACCATACCTCAATACTGATTCTACATAAGCATGATAAACCATTTTCAGAGTTTCTTTAGGAACACAGTCCCTTAAGTGCAGAAATACAATTGACATGGATCTAAGTTTACTTTTTAATTGATTCAGATGTACATCCCATTTAAGTGATTCGTCTATGTAAACACCTAGAAATTTATGAGACGTTGCCAATTTAAGGGATTCAATTTTATTACCATTGTTTCTGACAGAAAATTTTATTGTTTGCGTTTTTTCAAGATTAAGTTTTAATCCATTGTTCAAGAACCAACCTTCCATGTCATGAACCACATTTTCAAGAGAAGATAGCATTTCAGAAGTACTATTATTTTTTATCAAGGCTGTTGTATCATCTGCAAAAAGAATTAGTTCCTGATCAATAGCTTTAGGGAGGTCATTAATGTAAATTAGAAAGAATAGAGGACCTAAGATTGAACCTTGGGGCACACCTGCCGATAGGTTTTCCCATGGCGAATAGTACTTGATCTTATCCAGTGTTATTACAGTTCTTTGTTTTCTATTAGAAAGGTAAGAACTCAATAGAGAGTGACAACTTCCCCTAATACCATAATCACTCAGCTTGAGCTGAAGGACTGAGTGATCAACACAGTCAAAAGCTTTGGACAGGTCACAGAAAACACCAGCTGTAGCCTGAGACCCGTCCAAAGCCTGGGTAACCTCATTTATAAACTGTGTTAGTGCAGAACCTGTGCTTAAATTTTTCCTGAATCCAAATTGTTTGTTATAAAATAGATGATTGCTTTCAAAATAACTAACCAATCTCAAATTTATGACCTTCTCAAATATTTTAGAAAAATTACTCAATACAGAAATTGGACGGTAATTGTTAATATCCGATTTTAGGCCCTTTTTAAATATTGGTGAGATTTGGGAAAGTTTTAGTTTATCCGGAAAAATTCCATGTATTAAACACTGATTAATAATTTGAGATAAAGGTTCAGCAATGATATTAACAGTGGCTTTTATCAATTTAATTGGGATCTCATCCCAGCCAACGGATGATTTGTTTTTTAGTGACAGAACAATCTTTTTGATTTCCTCCACATTAGTTAGCCTGAGGCTGCACAATGATATCCCATTATCATTACAGATATGTTTCACTGAAGCATGGACTCCATTGACAGTAGCCTTTTGAACATTTAAGTTACTTACTGTATTCGAAAAAAAATTGTTAAAAACTTTAGCAATACTTCCAGGATTACCAAGCTCATAACCATTTGTATCTTTCAAAACTATTCTTTCTTTTGGTTTTTGGTTTGTATTGCCAAGCTCTTGATTTACAATTTGCCAAGCTGCCTTAGTTTTGTTTTCTGATGTTTTTTATAAAATTGCTATTCGCTAGTAATTTTGCTTTTTTTACAACTTTGTTAAATATGTTTTTATAATGCTTAACATATGTAATAAACTGTTGGTCATTACTGAGCTTGGCTTGCATGTGCAATTGTCGTTTTGTTTTACTTGAAATTTTTATACCTTGAGTAATCCAGTTTACAGAGAAAGACTTGATTTTAGAATTATTACTATTATTTTTAAGAAACTTTGGAGGAAATATAGAATTAAAAGTCAAAAGAAAATCACTTAAAAAGTTGCTAAAGTTTTCATTTGGGTTCAGGACTGGATCAAATGTAAAATTAATATTTTGGTTTAGATATGTACAAAATTCATCAATTTTTCTATTTGAAATTATTCTTTTGGTATAGGAACTTGTATTATTATTATTACCAGTAGTCAAAATATTCTTATATTGCCCAGGGAGGCTCAGGAATATGGCGTTATGGTCAGATAAACCTAAATCAGTATTCAGTTTATGGTCTACTTTATACATTTTTTTTGTAATCATGTTATCTATACAAGTAGATGAATTGGCAGTTATTCTAGTTGGCTCATTAAACTGCAAACAGAAACCATTACATTCAACAATTTCCTTAAACCTACTTTTGATTGCATCATCCTTTAAAATGTTTATATTAAAATCCCCTGTTATAAAAACATTTTTCCTTTTGGCTTTTTTTTGTAAACTAACAAGCAGCTTTTCAAGTTTGTCCAAAAACAATTTACTTGAATTATAATTTGGCACTGTATAAATGGAAAAAAATACTGAATTGAAATCTACAAGTTCGATAGCAGAACATTCAAAAATAAAATCTTCATTTAAATAAGAAAACTCCTGTACAGTTAAGTATTTACAATTATTATCAACTAATATACATGAACCACCCCTTAGGCTACTATTTCTTACACAAGAGTCAGCAATTCTAAAATTATCTATTGTATTGAGTAAAGAAATAGAGTCATTATCCAACCAAAGTTCATTTAATGACATGACTTTAATATTTAATTTGGACTGTGATAAAAATAAATTGAGCTCTGATATTTTAGTAGAATTTAACCCTTGACAATTGTAGTGCATTACTAAATTAAATTTACTGTAAGTATCGCTGTTTTTTAAGGAATCTGAGCTAATATTACTCTGAGCTTTTACACTGTTGAGATTATACAATTTGTCTAGAACTAGTTTAGCAGGCATTTGGTCTTTGTCAGGATATCTTAGTTTAAAGACAAATGTAAGCTATTATCTAAGGAGGAATCTACATCTATCACCTGATTGCTCTCACCACTTGACACAACACATTTACTCTGCTTTTTGGCACTTGACACTGATGGTTTACTCTTCAACACCTCATTGTAGTTGAGATGACCAGGAACCGTTCGGGAGCCTGTGGAGCCAACATCAGGAACTTCTATTGCAGAGGGATGTTGTTGTGTTGAGGGATGTTGTTGTGTTGAGGGATGCTGATCCGGTGATGACTGCTGTTGAGAGCTACTAGGTGGTGATTGTAGCTGAAGTTGAAATTGATGTTGTGAAATCACTTCTCTTGATTGTGATACTTTTTGTAATTCTTGTCGAAGTTTGAGGGTGAATTGGGGATGGGAGAGTCCATGATGGAGAACACGCTGAGCTCCTGGTTGCATGTTGGTGACAACTATGACCGGTACACCGGTGATATCATGAAACTCGCTTATCTTCATGGCAAAAATGCTCAATCTGCACATGATCTCGGACACACCCCATTGGGGAGCAGATTAGCACTCTGAAGCTCTTGGTCTTAATGTTATCTGTAAGATCTTTGAAAGCAGAGTTATAAGTATCCAGTGTGGGTTTGCCGTTGAAGTGTTCTTTGGTTATAAGGCTATATACCGTTGCTTGTTTAGGATTGGTCTTTTGGCATGTCAAAAAGTTTGTTATGCAATCTTTTAAATCAGGCTTCCCAAAGTGTTTCCTAAAAGCCACGGCCACACCCGCAGTCATTCTTCTTGGGTGATGGAAGTCGCCGGAGATGGTATGGGCGAAGGCTACAGAATTATCGTTCCTTAGCCCCTCAATTACCTTATACATATCTGCCTCCACCACTTGTATCCCCTTTGCCTTTTTGGTGATATCAAAAAAAGACTCCTCACAGAATACCGGCACCTTATCAGCCTGATTGTTTGAGCTATTTTTCAGGCGATTTAGGTTGTTTCCATAAATACAGAGCTTAATCATTTTTGAAATTTCTTTTTTCCCAGAACGGTTGAAGTGCAATCCATGTTTTGTGTACATTTGCCTTGGTAGTAAGTTGATGGGGAGAAATTTAGCATGATCACTTTGGCTAATGATTTTTTCAAGTTCCATGTTTATTAAGGCTACTTGGTTATTTAAACCAGGAACATCATGCCTGTAGGGCAAGCCTGCAATAATTAAATTTGTGTGAGCGGTCTTCTCAATAATCTCCTGATACTTAGCAGTTAGTTTATTGTCACCACCTACAATATCGTTGCAACCTCCAATGACAATAACTGTGTCGGATTTAGTAAACGTTTTAGTAAGTTTGTCAAGGCTGTTTACCACTCCATTTAGCTGAGCGTTTGGCTTGTAGATGACAGAAATATTTACATTTGTAGTAGGCCATATTTCAATGAGGTTTCTGTACAAATCCCTACCATGACTATCGGAAATCAACAGTAAATCATTTTTCTTTGAACTTTGAAGTCCAAGCTTGTAGTTTTTAGTAGTCTTAGTAAGTCCAATTTCATTAAATTTCACTAAATGTTGAGGTGTGTGATTTTAACATGTTTTACGATCAAGTCATTCCCTTGCAACTGACCTGGTAGCCTCGTCTAGTATGAGGATGGATGGGATTTTCAGTAGAGCGCGGGCGATAGCTATCCTCTGTTTCTGGCCCCCAGACACGGTAACTCCTCTCTCCCCCAGAATGGTACTGTAGCCATCAGGGAACTGTCGAATAAAACTGTCAGCATTGGCCAGCCCAGCAGCCTCGTACACCTTTGACAAAGATTAATTAAATTAGTAATACCAAACTAGTGACAGGTAATACAAACAAAGTAACATAGAATCAAACCAGCTATCTTCTAATTACAAGGCGAGTACAGCAGTACTATAATCACTCAACCACCAAGCTGACATAAAAACTTTTACTCATACCAGTACTCATAACGTTTTTAATGTGTTACATTTTAACAAGTTACCTTTAAGCATGTTATGTTACATTTTAACATGTTTTACGATCAAGTCATTCCCTTGCAACTGACCTGGTAGCCTCGTCTAGTATGAGGATGGATGGGATTTTCAGTAGAGCGCTAAGAGTGCTTGTAGCGGCGATAGCTATCCTCTGTTTCTGGCCCCCAGACACGGTAACTCCTCTCTCCCCCAGAATGGTACTGTAGCCATCAGGGAACTGTCGGATAAAACTGTCAGCATTGGCCAGCCCAGCAGCCACGTACACCTGTGACAAAGATTAATTAAATTAGTAATACCAAACTAGTGACAGGTAATACAAACAAAGTAACATAGAGTCAAACCAGCTACCTTCTGATTACAAGGCGAGTACAGCAGTACTATAATCACTCAACCACCAAGCTGACATAAAAACCGTCGTCGTCGTCGTCGTCGTCGTCGTCGTCGTCGTCGTCGTCGTCGTCGTCGTCGTCGTCGTCGTCGTCGTCGTCGTCGTCGTCGTCGTCGTCGTCGTCGTCGTCGTCGTCGTCGTCGTCGTCGTCGTCGTCGTCGTCGTCGTCGTCGTCGTCGTCGTCGTCGTCGTCGTCGTCGTCGTCGTCGTCGTCGTCGTCGTCGTCGTCGTCGTCGTCGTCGTCGTCGTCGTCGTCGTCGTCGTCGTCGTCGTCGTCGTCGTCGTCGTCGTCGTCGTCGTCGTCGTCGTCGTCGTCGTCGTCGTCGTCGTCGTCGTCGTCGTCGTCGTCGTCGTCGTCGTCGTCGTCGTCGTCGTCGTCGTCGTCGTCGTCGTCGTCGTCGTCGTCGTCGTCGTCGTCGTCGTCGTCGTCGTCGTCGTCGTCGTCGTCGTCGTCGTCGTCGTCGTCGTCGTCGTCGTCGTCGTCGTCGTCGTCGTCGTCGTCGTCGTCGTCGTCGTCGTCGTCGTCGTCGTCGTCGTCGTCGTCGTCGTCGTCGTCGTCGTCGTCGTCGTCGTCGTCGTCGTCGTCGTCGTCGTCGTCGTCGTCGTCGTCGTCGTCGTCGTCGTCGTCGTCGTCGTCGTCGTCGTCGTCGTCGTCGTCGTCGTCGTCGTCGTCGTCTACATTTTTACATTTTACATATTTACATGTTACATTTTAACATTTTTTATGATCAAGTCTTTCCCTTGCAACTGACCTGGTAGCCTCGTCTAGTATGAGGATGGATGGGATTTTCAGTAGAGCGCGGGCGATAGCTATCCTCTGTTTCTGGCCCCCAGACACGGTAACTCCTCTCTCCCCCAGAATGGTACTGTAGCCATCAGGGAACTGTCGGATAAAACTGTCAGCATTGGCCAGCCCAGCAGCCTCGTACACCTGTGACAAAGATTAATTAAATTAGTAATACCAAACTAGTGACGGGTAATACAAACAAAGTAACATAGAATCAAACCAGCTACCTTCTGATTACAGCAGTACTATAATCACTCAACCACCAAGCTGACATAAAAACTTTTACTCATACCAGTACTCATAACGTTTTTAATATGTTACATTTTAACAAGTTACCTTTAAGCATGTTACATTTTAAAAGGTTACAATTTTAC
The DNA here is from genome assembly GCF_028750875.1 of Macrosteles quadrilineatus. NCBI lineage: Eukaryota > Metazoa > Arthropoda > Insecta > Hemiptera > Cicadellidae > Macrosteles > Macrosteles quadrilineatus. The sequence continues at coordinate 51,233 of NW_026542802.1, forward strand.
ATGTTACATTTTTACATGTTACAATTTTACATGTTACATTTTTACATGTTACATTTTAATATGTTACATTTTAACACGTTACATTTAAGCATGTTACATTTTAAAATGTTACATTTTAACACGTTACATTTTAACATGTTACATTTTAACTTCTTATATTTCCACATGTTACATTTTTACATGTTACATTTTAACATGTTTTACGATCAAGTCATTCCCTTGCAACTGACCTGGTAGCCTCGTCTAGTATGAGGATGGATGGGATTTTCAGTAGAGCGCGGGCGATAGCTATCCTCTGTTTCTGGCCCCCAGACACGGTAACTCCTCTCTCCCCCAGAATGGTACTGTAGCCATCAGGGAACTGTCGAATAAAACTGTCAGCATTGGCCAGCCCAGCAGCCTCGTACACCTTTGACAAAGATTAATTAAATTAGTAATACCAAACTAGTGACAGGTAATACAAACAAAGTAACATAGAATCAAACCAGCTACCTTCTAATTACAAGGCGAGTACAGCAGTACTATAATCACTCAACCACCAAGCTGACATAAAAACTTTTACTCATACCAGTACTCATAACGTTTTTAATGTGTTACATTTTAACAAGTTACATTTAAGCATGTTATGTTACATTTTAACATGTTTTACGATCAAGTCATTCCCTTGCAACTGACCTGGTAGCCTCGTCTAGTATGAGGATGGATGGGATTTTCAGTAGAGCGCTAAGAGTGCTTGTAGCGGCGATAGCTATCCTCTGTTTCTGGCCCCCAGACACGGTAACTCCTCTCTCCCCCAGAATGGTACTGTAGCCATCAGGGAACTGTCGGATAAAACTGTCAGCATTGGCCAGCCCAGCAGCCACGTACACCTGTGACAAAGATTAATTAAATTAGTAATACCAAACTAGTGACAGGTAATACAAACAAAGTAACATAGAGTCAAACCAGCTACCTTCTGATTACAAGGCGAGTACAGCAGTACTATAATCACTCAACCACCAAGCTGACATAAAAACCGTCGTCGTCGTCGTCGTCGTCGTCGTCGTCGTCGTCGTCGTCGTCGTCGTCGTCGTCGTCGTCGTCGTCGTCGTCGTCGTCGTCGTCGTCGTCGTCGTCGTCGTCGTCGTCGTCGTCGTCGTCGTCGTCGTCGTCGTCGTCGTCGTCACATTTTTACATTTTACATATTTACATGTTACATTTTAACATTTTTTATGATCAAGTCTTTCCCTTGCAACTGACCTGGTAGCCTCGTCTAGTATGAGGATGGATGGGATTTTCAGTAGAGCGCGGGCGATAGCTATCCTCTGTTTCTGGCCCCCAGACACGGTAACTCCTCTCTCCCCCAGAATGGTACTGTAGCCATCAGGGAACTGTCGGATAAAACTGTCAGCATTGGCCAGCCCAGCAGCCTCGTACACCTGTGACAAAGATTAATTAAATTAGTAATACCAAACTAGTGACGGGTAATACAAACAAAGTAACATAGAATCAAACCAGCTACCTTCTGATTACAGCAGTACTATAATCACTCAACCACCAAGCTGACATAAAAACTTTTACTCATACCAGTACTCATAACGTTTTTAATATGTTACATTTTAACAAGTTACCTTTAAGCATGTTACATTTTAAAAGGTTACAATTTTACATGTTACATTTTTACATGTTACAATTTTACATGTTACATTTTTACATGTTACATTTTAATATGTTACATTTTAACACGTTACATTTAAGCATGTTACATTTTAAAATGTTACATTTTAACACGTTACATTTTAACATGTTACATTTTAACTTCTTATATTTCCACATGTTACATTTTTACATGTTACATTTTAACATGTTTTACGATCAAGTCATTCCCTTGCAACTGACCTGGTAGCCTCGTCTAGTATGAGGATGGATGGGATTTTCAGTAGAGCGCGGGCGATAGCTATCCTCTGTTTCTGGCCCCCAGACACGGTAACTCCTCTCTCCCCCAGAATGGTACTGTAGCCATCAGGGAACTGTCGAATAAAACTGTCAGCATTGGCCAGCCCAGCAGCCTCGTACACCTTTGACAAAGATTAATTAAATTAGTAATACCAAACTAGTGACAGGTAATACAAACAAAGTAACATAGAATCAAACCAGCTACCTTCTAATTACAAGGCGAGTACAGCAGTACTATAATCACTCAACCACCAAGCTGACATAAAAACTTTTACTCATACCAGTACTCATAACGTTTTTAATGTGTTACATTTTAACAAGTTACCTTTAAGCATGTTATGTTACATTTTAACATGTTTTACGATCAAGTCATTCCCTTGCAACTGACCTGGTAGCCTCGTCTAGTATGAGGATGGATGGGATTTTCAGTAGAGCGCTAAGAGTGCTTGTAGCGGCGATAGCTATCCTCTGTTTCTGGCCCCCAGACACGGTAACTCCTCTCTCCCCCAGAATGGTACTGTAGCCATCAGGGAACTGTCGGATAAAACTGTCAGCATTGGCCAGCCCAGCAGCCACGTACACCTGTGACAAAGATTAATTAAATTAGTAATACCAAACTAGTGACAGGTAATACAAACAAAGTAACATAGAGTCAAACCAGCTACCTTCTGATTACAAGGCGAGTACAGCAGTACTATAATCACTCAACCACCAAGCTGACATAAAAACCGTCGTCGTCGTCGTCGTCGTCGTCGTCGTCGTCGTCGTCGTCGTCGTCGTCGTCGTCGTCGTCGTCGTCGTCGTCGTCGTCGTCGTCGTCGTCGTCGTCGTCGTCGTCGTCGTCGTCGTCGTCGTCGTCGTCGTCGTCGTCGTCGTCGTCGTCGTCGTCGTCGTCGTCGTCGTCGTCGTCGTCGTCGTCGTCGTCTACATTTTTACATTTTACATATTTACATGTTACATTTTAACATTTTTTATGATCAAGTCTTTCCCTTGCAACTGACCTGGTAGCCTCGTCTAGTATGAGGATGGATGGGATTTTCAGTAGAGCGCGGGCGATAGCTATCCTCTGTTTCTGGCCCCCAGACACGGTAACTCCTCTCTCCCCCAGAATGGTACTGTAGCCATCAGGGAACTGTCGGATAAAACTGTCAGCATTGGCCAGCCCAGCAGCCTCGTACACCTGTGACAAAGATTAATTAAATTAGTAATACCAAACTAGTGACGGGTAATACAAACAAAGTAACATAGAATCAAACCAGCTACCTTCTGATTACAGCAGTACTATAATCACTCAACCACCAAGCTGACATAAAAACTTTTACTCATACCAGTACTCATAACGTTTTTAATATGTTACATTTTAACAAGTTACCTTTAAGCATGTTACATTTTAAAAGGTTACAATTTTACATGTTACATTTTTACATGTTACAATTTTACATGTTACATTTTTACATGTTACATTTTAATATGTTACATTTTAACACGTTACATTTAAGCATGTTACATTTTAAAATGTTACATTTTAACACGTTACATTTTAACATGTTACATTTTAACTTCTTATATTTCCACATGTTACATTTTTACATGTTACATTTTAACATGTTTTACGATCAAGTCATTCCCTTGCAACTGACCTGGTAGCCTCGTCTAGTATGAGGATGGATGGGATTTTCAGTAGAGCGCGGGCGATAGCTATCCTCTGTTTCTGGCCCCCAGACACGGTAACTCCTCTCTCCCCCAGAATGGTACTGTAGCCATCAGGGAACTGTCGAATAAAACTGTCAGCATTGGCCAGCCCAGCAGCCTCGTACACCTTTGACAAAGATTAATTAAATTAGTAATACCAAACTAGTGACAGGTAATACAAACAAAGTAACATAGAATCAAACCAGCTACCTTCTAATTACAAGGCGAGTACAGCAGTACTATAATCACTCAACCACCAAGCTGACATAAAAACTTTTACTCATACCAGTACTCATAACGTTTTTAATGTGTTACATTTTAACAAGTTACCTTTAAGCATGTTATGTTACATTTTAACATGTTTTACGATCAAGTCATTCCCTTGCAACTGACCTGGTAGCCTCGTCTAGTATGAGGATGGATGGGATTTTCAGTAGAGCGCTAAGAGTGCTTGTAGCGGCGATAGCTATCCTCTGTTTCTGGCCCCCAGACACGGTAACTCCTCTCTCCCCCAGAATGGTACTGTAGCCATCAGGGAACTGTCGGATAAAACTGTCAGCATTGGCCAGCCCAGCAGCCACGTACACCTGTGACAAAGATTAATTAAATTAGTAATACCAAACTAGTGACAGGTAATACAAACAAAGTAACATAGAGTCAAACCAGCTACCTTCTGATTACAAGGCGAGTACAGCAGTACTATAATCACTCAACCACCAAGCTGACATAAAAACCGTCGTCGTCGTCGTCGTCGTCGTCGTCGTCGTCGTCGTCGTCGTCGTCGTCGTCGTCGTCGTCGTCGTCGTCGTCGTCGTCGTCGTCGTCGTCGTCGTCGTCGTCGTCGTCGTCGTCGTCGTCGTCGTCGTCGTCGTCGTCGTCGTCGTCGTCGTCGTCGTCGTCGTCGTCGTCGTCGTCGTCGTCGTCGTCGTCGTCGTCGTCGTCGTCGTCGTCGTCGTCGTCGTCGTCGTCGTCGTCGTCGTCGTCGTCGTCGTCGTCTACATTTTTACATTTTACATATTTACATGTTACATTTTAACATTTTTTATGATCAAGTCTTTCCCTTGCAACTGACCTGGTAGCCTCGTCTAGTATGAGGATGGATGGGATTTTCAGTAGAGCGCGGGCGATAGCTATCCTCTGTTTCTGGCCCCCAGACACGGTAACTCCTCTCTCCCCCAGAATGGTACTGTAGCCATCAGGGAACTGTCGGATAAAACTGTCAGCATTGGCCAGCCCAGCAGCCTCGTACACCTGTGACAAAGATTAATTAAATTAGTAATACCAAACTAGTGACGGGTAATACAAACAAAGTAACATAGAATCAAACCAGCTACCTTCTGATTACAGCAGTACTATAATCACTCAACCACCAAGCTGACATAAAAACTTTTACTCATACCAGTACTCATAACGTTTTTAATATGTTACATTTTAACAAGTTACCTTTAAGCATGTTACATTTTAAAAGGTTACAATTTTACATGTTACATTTTTACATGTTACAATTTTACATGTTACATTTTTACATGTTACATTTTAATATGTTACATTTTAACACGTTACATTTAAGCATGTTACATTTTAAAATGTTACATTTTAACACGTTACATTTTAACATGTTACATTTTAACTTCTTATATTTCCACATGTTACATTTTTACATGTTACATTTTAACATGTTTTACGATCAAGTCATTCCCTTGCAACTGACCTGGTAGCCTCGTCTAGTATGAGGATGGATGGGATTTTCAGTAGAGCGCGGGCGATAGCTATCCTCTGTTTCTGGCCCCCAGACACGGTAACTCCTCTCTCCCCCAGAATGGTACTGTAGCCATCAGGGAACTGTCGAATAAAACTGTCAGCATTGGCCAGCCCAGCAGCCTCGTACACCTTTGACAAAGATTAATTAAATTAGTAATACCAAACTAGTGACAGGTAATACAAACAAAGTAACATAGAATCAAACCAGCTACCTTCTAATTACAAGGCGAGTACAGCAGTACTATAATCACTCAACCACCAAGCTGACATAAAAACTTTTACTCATACCAGTACTCATAACGTTTTTAATGTGTTACATTTTAACAAGTTACCTTTAAGCATGTTATGTTACATTTTAACATGTTTTACGATCAAGTCATTCCCTTGCAACTGACCTGGTAGCCTCGTCTAGTATGAGGATGGATGGGATTTTCAGTAGAGCGCTAAGAGTGCTTGTAGCGGCGATAGCTATCCTCTGTTTCTGGCCCCCAGACACGGTAACTCCTCTCTCCCCCAGAATGGTACTGTAGCCATCAGGGAACTGTCGGATAAAACTGTCAGCATTGGCCAGCCCAGCAGCCACGTACACCTGTGACAAAGATTAATTAAATTAGTAATACCAAACTAGTGACAGGTAATACAAACAAAGTAACATAGAGTCAAACCAGCTACCTTCTGATTACAAGGCGAGTACAGCAGTACTATAATCACTCAACCACCAAGCTGACATAAAAACCGTCGTCGTCGTCGTCGTCGTCGTCGTCGTCGTCGTCGTCGTCGTCGTCGTCGTCGTCGTCGTCGTCGTCGTCGTCGTCGTCGTCGTCGTCGTCGTCGTCGTCGTCGTCGTCGTCGTCGTCGTCGTCGTCGACGTCTACATTTTTACATTTTACATATTTACATGTTACATTTTAACATTTTTTATGATCAAGTCTTTCCCTTGCAACTGACCTGGTAGCCTCGTCTAGTATGAGGATGGATGGGATTTTCAGTAGAGCGCGGGCGATAGCTATCCTCTGTTTCTGGCCCCCAGACACGGTAACTCCTCTCTCCCCCAGAATGGTACTGTAGCCATCAGGGAACTGTCGGATAAAACTGTCAGCATTGGCCAGCCCAGCAGCCTCGTACACCTGTGACAAAGATTAATTAAATTAGTAATACCAAACTAGTGACGGGTAATACAAACAAAGTAACATAGAATCAAACCAGCTACCTTCTGATTACAGCAGTACTATAATCACTCAACCACCAAGCTGACATAAAAACTTTTACTCATACCAGTACTCATAACGTTTTTAATATGTTACATTTTAACAAGTTACCTTTAAGCATGTTACATTTTAAAAGGTTACAATTTTACATGTTACATTTTTACATGTTACAATTTTACATGTTACATTTTTACATGTTACATTTTAATATGTTACATTTTAACACGTTACATTTAAGCATGTTACATTTTAAAATGTTACATTTTAACATGTTACATTTTAACATGTTACATTTTAACTTCTTATATTTCCACATGTTACATTTTTACATGTTACATTTTAACATGTTTTACGATCAAGTCATTCCCTTGCAACTGACCTGGTAGCCTCGTCTAGTATGAGGATGGATGGGATTTTCAGTAGAGCGCGGGCGATAGCTATCCTCTGTTTCTGGCCCCCAGACACGGTAACTCCTCTCTCCCCCAGAATGGTACTGTAGCCATCAGGGAACTGTCGAATAAAACTGTCAGCATTGGCCAGCCCAGCAGCCTCGTACACCTTTGACAAAGATTAATTAAATTAGTAATACCAAACTAGTGACAGGTAATACAAACAAAGTAACATAGAATCAAACCAGCTACCTTCTAATTACAAGGCGAGTACAGCAGTACTATAATCACTCAACCACCAAGCTGACATAAAAACTTTTACTCATACCAGTACTCATAACGTTTTTAATGTGTTACATTTTAACAAGTTACCTTTAAGCATGTTATGTTACATTTTAACATGTTTTACGATCAAGTCATTCCCTTGCAACTGACCTGGTAGCCTCGTCTAGTATGAGGATGGATGGGATTTTCAGTAGAGCGCTAAGAGTGCTTGTAGCGGCGATAGCTATCCTCTGTTTCTGGCCCCCAGACACGGTAACTCCTCTCTCCCCCAGAATGGTACTGTAGCCATCAGGGAACTGTCGGATAAAACTGTCAGCATTGGCCAGCCCAGCAGCCACGTACACCTGTGACAAAGATTAATTAAATTAGTAATACCAAACTAGTGACAGGTAATACAAACAAAGTAACATAGAGTCAAACCAGCTACCTTCTGATTACAAGGCGAGTACAGCAGTACTATAATCACTCAACCACCAAGCTGACATAAAAACCGTCGTCGTCGTCGTCGTCGTCGTCGTCGTCGTCGTCGTCGTCGTCGTCGTCGTCGTCGTCGTCGTCGTCGTCGTCGTCGTCGTCGTCGTCGTCGTCGTCGTCGTCGTCGTCGTCGTCGTCGTCGTCGTCGTCGTCGTCGTCGTCGTCGTCGTCGTCGTCGTCGTAGTCGTCGTCGTCGTCGTCGTCGTCGTCGTCGTCTACATTTTTACATTTTACATATTTACATGTTACATTTTAACATTTTTTATGATCAAGTCTTTCCCTTGCAACTGACCTGGTAGCCTCGTCTAGTATGAGGATGGATGGGATTTTCAGTAGAGCGCGGGCGATAGCTATCCTCTGTTTCTGGCCCCCAGACACGGTAACTCCTCTCTCCCCCAGAATGGTACTGTAGCCATCAGGGAACTGTCGGATAAAACTGTCAGCATTGGCCAGCCCAGCAGCCTCGTACACCTGTGACAAAGATTAATTAAATTAGTAATACCAAACTAGTGACGGGTAATACAAACAAAGTAACATAGAATCAAACCAGCTACCTTCTGATTACAGCAGTACTATAATCACTCAACCACCAAGCTGACATAAAAACTTTTACTCATACCAGTACTCATAACGTTTTTAATATGTTACATTTTAACAAGTTACCTTTAAGCATGTTACATTTTAAAAGGTTACAATTTTACATGTTACATTTTTACATGTTACAATTTTACATGTTACATTTTTACATGTTACATTTTAATATGTTACATTTTAACACGTTACATTTAAGCATGTTACATTTTAAAATGTTACATTTTAACACGTTACATTTTAACATGTTACATTTTAACTTCTTATATTTCCACATGTTACATTTTTACATGTTACATTTTAACATGTTTTACGATCAAGTCATTCCCTTGCAACTGACCTGGTAGCCTCGTCTAGTATGAGGATGGATGGGATTTTCAGTAGAGCGCGGGCGATAGCTATCCTCTGTTTCTGGCCCCCAGACACGGTAACTCCTCTCTCCCCCAGAATGGTACTGTAGCCATCAGGGAACTGTCGAATAAAACTGTCAGCATTGGCCAGCCCAGCAGCCTCGTACACCTTTGACAAAGATTAATTAAATTAGTAATACCAAACTAGTGACAGGTAATACAAACAAAGTAACATAGAATCAAACCAGCTACCTTCTAATTACAAGGCGAGTACAGCAGTACTATAATCACTCAACCACCAAGCTGACATAAAAACTTTTACTCATACCAGTACTCATAACGTTTTTAATGTGTTACATTTTAACAAGTTACCTTTAAGCATGTTATGTTACATTTTAACATGTTTTACGATCAAGTCATTCCCTTGCAACTGACCTGGTAGCCTCGTCTAGTATGAGGATGGATGGGATTTTCAGTAGAGCGCTAAGAGTGCTTGTAGCGGCGATAGCTATCCTCTGTTTCTGGCCCCCAGACACGGTAACTCCTCTCTCCCCCAGAATGGTACTGTAGCCATCAGGGAACTGTCGGATAAAACTGTCAGCATTGGCCAGCCCAGCAGCCACGTACACCTGTGACAAAGATTAATTAAATTAGTAATACCAAACTAGTGACAGGTAATACAAACAAAGTAACATAGAGTCAAACCAGCTACCTTATGATTACAAGGCGAGTACAGCAGTACTATAATCACTCAACCACCAAGCTGACATAAAAACCGTCGTCGTCGTCGTCGTCGTCGTCGTCGTCGTCGTCGTCGTCGTCGTCGTCGTCGTCGTCGTCGTCGTCGTCGTCGTCGTCGTCGTCGTCGTCGTCGTCGTCGTCGTCGTCGTCGTCGTCGTCGTCGTCGTCGTCGTCGTCGTCGTCGTCGTCGTCGTCGTCGTCGTCGTCGTCGTCGTCGTCGTCGTCGTCGTCGTCGTCGTCGTCGTCGTCGTCGTCGTCGTCGTCGTCGTCGTCGTCGTCGTCGTCGTCGTCGTCGTCGTCGTCGTCGTCGTCGTCGTCGTCGTCGTCGTCGTCGTCGTCGTCGTCGTCGTCGTCGTCGTCGTCGTCGTCGTCGTCGTCGTCGTCGTCGTCGTCGTCGTCGTCGTCGTCGTCGTCGTCGTCGTCGTCGTCGTCGTCGTCGTCGTCGTCGTCGTCGTCGTCGTCGTCGTCGTCGTCGTCGTCGTCGTCGTCGTCGTCGTCGTCGTCGTCGTCGTCGTCGTCGTCGTCGTCGTCGTCGTCGTCGTCGTCGTCGTCGTCGTCGTCGTCGTCGTCGTCGTCGTCGTCGTCGTCGTCGTCGTCTACATTTTACATATTTACATGTTACATTTTAACATTTTTTATGATCAAGTCTTTCCCTTGCAACTGACCTGGTAGCCTCGTCTAGTATGAGGATGGATGGGATTTTCAGTAGAGCGCGGGCGATAGCTATCCTCTGTTTCTGGCCCCCAGACACGGTAACTCCTCTCTCCCCCAGAATGGTACTGTAGCCATCAGGGAACTGTCGGATAAAACTGTCAGCATTGGCCAGCCCAGCAGCCTCGTACACCTGTGACAAAGATTAATTAAATTAGTAATACCAAACTAGTGACGGGTAATACAAACAAAGTAACATAGAATCAAACCAGCTACCTTCTGATTACAGCAGTACTATAATCACTCAACCACCAAGCTGACATAAAAACTTTTACTCATACCAGTACTCATAACGTTTTTAATATGTTACATTTTAACAAGTTACCTTTAAGCATGTTACATTTTAAAAGGTTACAATTTTACATGTTACATTTTTACATGTTACAATTTTACATGTTACATTTTTACATGTTACATTTTAATATGTTACATTTTAACACGTTACATTTAAGCATGTTACATTTTAAAATGTTACATTTTAACACGTTACATTTTAACATGTTACATTTTAACTTCTTATATTTCCACATGTTACATTTTTACATGTTACATTTTAACATGTTTTACGATCAAGTCATTCCCTTGCAACTGACCTGGTAGCCTCGTCTAGTATGAGGATGGATGGGATTTTCAGTAGAGCGCGGGCGATAGCTATCCTCTGTTTCTGGCCCCCAGACACGGTAACTCCTCTCTCCCCCAGAATGGTACTGTAGCCATCAGGGAACTGTCGAATAAAACTGTCAGCATTGGCCAGCCCAGCAGCCTCGTACACCTTTGACAAAGATTAATTAAATTAGTAATACCAAACTAGTGACAGGTAATACAAACAAAGTAACATAGAATCAAACCAGCTACCTTCTAATTACAAGGCGAGTACAGCAGTACTATAATCACTCAACCACCAAGCTGACATAAAAACTTTTACTCATACCAGTACTCATAACGTTTTTAATGTGTTACATTTTAACAAGTTACCTTTAAGCATGTTATGTTACATTTTAACATGTTTTACGATCAAGTCATTCCCTTGCAACTGACCTGGTAGCCTCGTCTAGTATGAGGATGGATGGGATTTTCAGTAGAGCGCTAAGAGTGCTTGTAGCGGCGATAGCTATCCTCTGTTTCTGGCCCCCAGACACGGTAACTCCTCTATCCCCCAGAATGGTACTGTAGCCATCAGGGAACTGTCGGATAAAACTGTCAGCATTGGCCAGCCCAGCAGCCACGTACACCTGTGACAAAGATTAATTAAATTAGTAATACCAAACTAGTGACAGGTAATACAAACAAAGTAACATAGAGTCAAACCAGCTACCTTCTGATTACAAGGCGAGTACAGCAGTACTATAATCACTCAACCACCAAGCTGACATAAAAACCGTCGTCGTCGTCGTCGTCGTCGTCGTCGTCGTCGTCGTCGTCGTCGTCGTCGTCGTCGTCGTCTACATTTTTACATTTACATGTTACATTTTAACATTTTTTATGATCAAGTCTTTCCCTTGCAACTGACCTGGTAGCCTCGTCTAGTATGAGGATGGATGGGATTTTCAGTAGAGCGCGGGCGATAGCTATCCTCTGTTTCTGGCCCCCAGACACGGTAACTCCTCTCTCCCCCAGAATGGTACTGTAGCCATCAGGGAACTGTCGGATAAAACTGTCAGCATTGGCCAGCCCAGCAGCCTCGTACACCTGTGACAAAGATTAATTAAATTAGTAATACCAAACTAGTGACGGGTAATACAAACAAAGTAACATAGAATCAAACCAGCTACCTTCTGATTACAGCAGTACTATAATCACTCAACCACCAAGCTGACATAAAAACTTTTACTCATACCAGTACTCATAACGTTTTTAATATGTTACATTTTAACAAGTTACCTTTAAGCATGTTACATTTTAAAAGGTTACAATTTTACATGTTACATTTTTACATGTTACAATTTTACATGTTACATTTTTACATGTTACATTTTAATATGTTACATTTTAACACGTTACATTTAAGCATGTTACATTTTAAAATGTTACATTTTAACACGTTACATTTTAACATGTTACATTTTAACTTCTTATATTTCCACATGTTACATTTTTACATGTTACATTTTAACATGTTTTACGATCAAGTCATTCCCTTGCAACTGACCTGGTAGCCTCGTCTAGTATGAGGATGGATGGGATTTTCAGTAGAGCGCGGGCGATAGCTATCCTCTGTTTCTGGCCCCCAGACACGGTAACTCCTCTCTCCCCCAGAATGGTACTGTAGCCATCAGGGAACTGTCGAATAAAACTGTCAGCATTGGCCAGCCCAGCAGCCTCGTACACCTTTGACAAAGATTAATTAAATTAGTAATACCAAACTAGTGACAGGTAATACAAACAAAGTAACATAGAATCAAACCAGCTACCTTCTAATTACAAGGCGAGTACAGCAGTACTATAATCACTCAACCACCAAGCTGACATAAAAACTTTTACTCATACCAGTACTCATAACGTTTTTAATGTGTTACATTTTAACAAGTTACCTTTAAGCATGTTATGTTACATTTTAACATGTTTTACGATCAAGTCATTCCCTTGCAACTGACCTGGTAGCCTCGTCTAGTATGAGGATGGATGGGATTTTCAGTAGAGCGCTAAGAGTGCTTGTAGCGGCGATAGCTATCCTCTGTTTCTGGCCCCCAGACACGGTAACTCCTCTCTCCCCCAGAATGGTACTGTAGCCATCAGGGAACTGTCGGATAAAACTGTCAGCATTGGCCAGCCCAGCAGCCACGTACACCTGTGACAAAGATTAATTAAATTAGTAATACCAAACTAGTGACAGGTAATACAAACAAAGTAACATAGAGTCAAACCAGCTACCTTCTGATTACAAGGCGAGTACAGCAGTACTATAATCACTCAACCACCAAGCTGACATAAAAACCGTCGTCGTCGTCGTCGTCGTCGTCGTCGTCGTCGTCGTCGTCGTCGTCGTCGTCGTCGTCGTCGTCGTCGTCGTCGTCGTCGTCGTCGTCGTCGTCGTCGTCGTCGTCGTCGTCGTCGTCGTCGTCGTCGTCGTCGTCGTCGTCGTCGTCGTCGTCGTCGTCGTCGTCGTCGTCGTTGTCTACATTTTTACATTTTACATATTTACATGTTACATTTTAACATTTTTTATGATCAAGTCTTTCCCTTGCAACTGACCTGGTAGCCTCGTCTAGTATGAGGATGGATGGGATTTTCAGTAGAGCGCGGGCGATAGCTATCCTCTGTTTCTGGCCCCCAGACACGGTAACTCCTCTCTCCCCCAGAATGGTACTGTAGCCATCAGGGAACTGTCGGATAAAACTGTCAGCATTGGCCAGCCCAGCAGCCTCGTACACCTGTGACAAAGATTAATTAAATTAGTAATACCAAACTAGTGACGGGTAATACAAACAAAGTAACATAGAATCAAACCAGCTACCTTCTGATTACAGCAGTACTATAATCACTCAACCACCAAGCTGACATAAAAACTTTTACTCATACCAGTACTCATAACGTTTTTAATATGTTACATTTTAACAAGTTACCTTTAAGCATGTTACATTTTAAAAGGTTACAATTTTACATGTTACATTTTTACATGTTACAATTTTACATGTTACATTTTTACATGTTACATTTTAATATGTTACATTTTAACACGTTACATTTAAGCATGTTACATTTTAAAATGTTACATTTTAACACGTTACATTTTAACATGTTACATTTTAACTTCTTATATTTCCACATGTTACATTTTTACATGTTACATTTTAACATGTTTTACGATCAAGTCATTCCCTTGCAACTGACCTGGTAGCCTCGTCTAGTATGAGGATGGATGGGATTTTCAGTAGAGCGCGGGCGATAGCTATCCTCTGTTTCTGGCCCCCAGACACGGTAACTCCTCTCTCCCCCAGAATGGTACTGTAGCCATCAGGGAACTGTCGAATAAAACTGTCAGCATTGGCCAGCCCAGCAGCCTCGTACACCTTTGACAAAGATTAATTAAATTAGTAATACCAAACTAGTGACAGGTAATACAAACAAAGTAACATAGAATCAAACCAGCTACCTTCTAATTACAAGGCGAGTACAGCAGTACTATAATCACTCAACCACCAAGCTGACATAAAAACTTTTACTCATACCAGTACTCATAACGTTTTTAATGTGTTACATTTTAACAAGTTACCTTTAAGCATGTTATGTTACATTTTAACATGTTTTACGATCAAGTCATTCCCTTGCAACTGACCTGGTAGCCTCGTCTAGTATGAGGATGGATGGGATTTTCAGTAGAGCGCTAAGAGTGCTTGTAGCGGCGATAGCTATCCTCTGTTTCTGGCCCCCAGACACGGTAACTCCTCTCTCCCCCAGAATGGTACTGTAGCCATCAGGGAACTGTCGGATAAAACTGTCAGCATTGGCCAGCCCAGCAGCCACGTACACCTGTGACAAAGATTAATTAAATTAGTAATACCAAACTAGTGACAGGTAATACAAACAAAGTAACATAGAGTCAAACCAGCTACCTTCTGATTACAAGGCGAGTACAGCAGTACTATAATCACTCAACCACCAAGCTGACATAAAAACCGTCGTCGTCGTCGTCGTCGTCGTCGTCGTCGTCGTCGTCGTCGTCGTCGTCGTCGTCGTCGTCGTCGTCGTCGTCGTCGTCGTCGTCGTCGTCGTCGTCGTCGTCGTCGTCGTCGTCGTCGTCGTCGTCGTCTACATTTTTACATTTTACATATTTACATGTTACATTTTAACATTTTTTATGATCAAGTCTTTCCCTTGCAACTGACCTGGTAGCCTCGTCTAGTATGAGGATGGATGGGATTTTCAGTAGAGCGCGGGCGATAGCTATCCTCTGTTTCTGGCCCCCAGACACGGTAACTCCTCTCTCCCCCAGAATGGTACTGTAGCCATCAGGGAACTGTCGGATAAAACTGTCAGCATTGGCCAGCCCAGCAGCCTCGTACACCTGTGACAAAGATTAATTAAATTAGTAATACCAAACTAGTGACGGGTAATACAAACAAAGTAACATAGAATCAAACCAGCTACCTTCTGATTACAGCAGTACTATAATCACTCAACCACCAAGCTGACATAAAAACTTTTACTCATACCAGTACTCATAACGTTTTTAATATGTTACATTTTAACAAGTTACCTTTAAGCATGTTACATTTTAAAAGGTTACAATTTTACATGTTACATTTTTACATGTTACAATTTTACATGTTACATTTTTACATGTTACATTTTAATATGTTACATTTTAACACGTTACATTTAAGCATGTTACATTTTAAAATGTTACATTTTAACACGTTACATTTTAACATGTTACATTTTAACTTCTTATATTTCCACATGTTACATTTTTACATGTTACATTTTAACATGTTTTACGATCAAGTCATTCCCTTGCAACTGACCTGGTAGCCTCGTCTAGTATGAGGATGGATGGGATTTTCAGTAGAGCGCGGGCGATAGCTATCCTCTGTTTCTGGCCCCCAGACACGGTAACTCCTCTCTCCCCCAGAATGGTACTGTAGCCATCAGGGAACTGTCGAATAAAACTGTCAGCATTGGCCAGCCCAGCAGCCTCGTACACCTTTGACAAAGATTAATTAAATTAGTAATACCAAACTAGTGACAGGTAATACAAACAAAGTAACATAGAATCAAACCAGCTACCTTCTAATTACAAGGCGAGTACAGCAGTACTATAATCACTCAACCACCAAGCTGACATAAAAACTTTTACTCATACCAGTACTCATAACGTTTTTAATGTGTTACATTTTAACAAGTTACCTTTAAGCATGTTATGTTACATTTTAACATGTTTTACGATCAAGTCATTCCCTTGCAACTGACCTGGTAGCCTCGTCTAGTATGAGGATGGATGGGATTTTCAGTAGAGCGCTAAGAGTGCTTGTAGCGGCGATAGCTATCCTCTGTTTCTGGCCCCCAGACACGGTAACTCCTCTCTCCCCCAGAATGGTACTGTAGCCATCAGGGAACTGTCGGATAAAACTGTCAGCATTGGCCAGCCCAGCAGCCACGTACACCTGTGACAAAGATTAATTAAATTAGTAATACCAAACTAGTGACAGGTAATACAAACAAAGTAACATAGAGTCAAACCAGCTACCTTCTGATTACAAGGCGAGTACAGCAGTACTATAATCACTCAACCACCAAGCTGACATAAAAACCGTCGTCGTCGTCGTCGTCGTCGTCGTCGTCGTCGTCGTCGTCGTCGTCGTCGTCGTCGTCGTCGTCGTCGTCGTCGTCGTCGTCGTCGTCGTCGTCGTCGTCGTCGTCGTCGTCGTCGTCTACATTTTTACATTTTACATATTTACATGTTACATTTTAACATTTTTTATGATCAAGTCTTTCCCTTGCAACTGACCTGGTAGCCTCGTCTAGTATGAGGATGGATGGGATTTTCAGTAGAGCGCGGGCGATAGCTATCCTCTGTTTCTGGCCCCCAGACACGGTAACTCCTCTCTCCCCCAGAATGGTACTGTAGCCATCAGGGAACTGTCGGATAAAACTGTCAGCATTGGCCAGCCCAGCAGCCTCGTACACCTGTGACAAAGATTAATTAAATTAGTAATACCAAACTAGTGACGGGTAATACAAACAAAGTAACATAGAATCAAACCAGCTACCTTCTGATTACAGCAGTACTATAATCACTCAACCACCAAGCTGACATAAAAACTTTTACTCATACCAGTACTCATAACGTTTTTAATATGTTACATTTTAACAAGTTACCTTTAAGCATGTTACATTTTAAAAGGTTACAATTTTACATGTTACATTTTTACATGTTACAATTTTACATGTTACATTTTTACATGTTACATTTTAATATGTTACATTTTAACACGTTACATTTAAGCATGTTACATTTTAAAATGTTACATTTTAACACGTTACATTTTAACATGTTACATTTTAACTTCTTATATTTCCACATGTTACATTTTTACATGTTACATTTTAACATGTTTTACGATCAAGTCATTCCCTTGCAACTGACCTGGTAGCCTCGTCTAGTATGAGGATGGATGGGATTTTCAGTAGAGCGCGGGCGATAGCTATCCTCTGTTTCTGGCCCCCAGACACGGTAACTCCTCTCTCCCCCAGAATGGTACTGTAGCCATCAGGGAACTGTCGAATAAAACTGTCAGCATTGGCCAGCCCAGCAGCCTCGTACACCTTTGACAAAGATTAATTAAATTAGTAATACCAAACTAGTGACAGGTAATACAAACAAAGTAACATAGAATCAAACCAGCTACCTTCTAATTACAAGGCGAGTACAGCAGTACTATAATCACTCAACCACCAAGCTGACATAAAAACTTTTACTCATACCAGTACTCATAACGTTTTTAATGTGTTACATTTTAACAAGTTACCTTTAAGCATGTTATGTTACATTTTAACATGTTTTACGATCAAGTCATTCCCTTGCAACTGACCTGGTAGCCTCGTCTAGTATGAGGATGGATGGGATTTTCAGTAGAGCGCTAAGAGTGCTTGTAGCGGCGATAGCTATCCTCTGTTTCTGGCCCCCAGACACGGTAACTCCTCTCTCCCCCAGAATGGTACTGTAGCCATCAGGGAACTGTCGGATAAAACTGTCAGCATTGGCCAGCCCAGCAGCCACGTACACCTGTGACAAAGATTAATTAAATTAGTAATACCAAACTAGTGACAGGTAATACAAACAAAGTAACATAGAGTCAAACCAGCTACCTTCTGATTACAAGGCGAGTACAGCAGTACTATAATCACTCAACCACCAAGCTGACATAAAAACCGTCGTCGTCGTCGTCGTCGTCGTCGTCGTCGTCGTCGTCGTCGTCGTCGTCGTCGTCGTCGTCGTCGTCGTCGTCGTCGTCGTCGTCGTCGTCGTCGTCGTCGTCGTCGTCGTCGTCGTCGTCGTCGTCGTCGTCGTCGTCGTCGTCGTCGTCGTCGTCGTCTACATTTTTACATTTTACATATTTACATGTTACATTTTAACATTTTTTATGATCAAGTCTTTCCCTTGCAACTGACCTGGTAGCCTCGTCTAGTATGAGGATGGATGGGATTTTCAGTAGAGCGCGGGCGATAGCTATCCTCTGTTTCTGGCCCCCAGACACGGTAACTCCTCTCTCCCCCAGAATGGTACTGTAGCCATCAGGGAACTGTCGGATAAAACTGTCAGCATTGGCCAGCCCAGCAGCCTCGTACACCTGTGACAAAGATTAATTAAATTAGTAATACCAAACTAGTGACGGGTAATACAAACAAAGTAACATAGAATCAAACCAGCTACCTTCTGATTACAGCAGTACTATAATCACTCAACCACCAAGCTGACATAAAAACTTTTACTCATACCAGTACTCATAACGTTTTTAATATGTTACATTTTAACAAGTTACCTTTAAGCATGTTACATTTTAAAAGGTTACAATTTTACATGTTACATTTTTACATGTTACAATTTTACATGTTACATTTTTACATGTTACATTTTAATATGTTACATTTTAACACGTTACATTTAAGCATGTTACATTTTAAAATGTTACATTTTAACACGTTACATTTTAACATGTTACATTTTAACTTCTTATATTTCCACATGTTACATTTTTACATGTTACATTTTAACATGTTTTACGATCAAGTCATTCCCTTGCAACTGACCTGGTAGCCTCGTCTAGTATGAGGATGGATGGGATTTTCAGTAGAGCGCGGGCGATAGCTATCCTCTGTTTCTGGCCCCCAGACACGGTAACTCCTCTCTCCCCCAGAATGGTACTGTAGCCATCAGGGAACTGTCGAATAAAACTGTCAGCATTGGCCAGCCCAGCAGCCTCGTACACCTTTGACAAAGATTAATTAAATTAGTAATACCAAACTAGTGACAGGTAATACAAACAAAGTAACATAGAATCAAACCAGCTACCTTCTAATTACAAGGCGAGTACAGCAGTACTATAATCACTCAACCACCAAGCTGACATAAAAACTTTTACTCATACCAGTACTCATAACGTTTTTAATGTGTTACATTTTAACAAGTTACCTTTAAGCATGTTAGTTTACATTTTAACATGTTTTACGATCAAGTCATTCCCTTGCAACTGACCTGGTAGCCTCGTCTAGTATGAGGATGGATGGGATTTTCAGTAGAGCGCTAAGAGTGCTTGTAGCGGCGATAGCTATCCTCTGTTTCTGGCCCCCAGACACGGTAACTCCTCTCTCCCCCAGAATGGTACTGTAGCCATCAGGGAACTGTCGGATAAAACTGTCAGCATTGGCCAGCCCAGCAGCCACGTACACCTGTGACAAAGATTAATTAAATTAGTAATACCAAACTAGTGACAGGTAATACAAACAAAGTAACATAGAGTCAAACCAGCTACCTTCTGATTACAAGGCGAGTACAGCAGTACTATAATCACTCAACCACCAAGCTGACATAAAAACCGTCGTCGTCGTCGTCGTCGTCGTCGTCGTCGTCGTCGTCGTCGTCGTCGTCGTCGTCGTCGTCTACATTTTTACATTTTACATATTTACATGTTACATTTTAACATTTTTTATGATCAAGTCTTTCCCTTGCAACTGACCTGGTAGCCTCGTCTAGTATGAGGATGGATGGGATTTTCAGTAGAGCGCGGGCGATAGCTATCCTCTGTTTCTGGCCCCCAGACACGGTAACTCCTCTCTCCCCCAGAATGGTACTGTAGCCATCAGGGAACTGTCGGATAAAACTGTCAGCATTGGCCAGCCCAGCAGCCTCGTACACCTGTGACAAAGATTAATTAAATTAGTAATACCAAACTAGTGACGGGTAATACAAACAAAGTAACATAGAATCAAACCAGCTACCTTCTGATTACAGCAGTACTATAATCACTCAACCACCAAGCTGACATAAAAACTTTTACTCATACCAGTACTCATAACGTTTTTAATATGTTACATTTTAACAAGTTACCTTTAAGCATGTTACATTTTAAAAGGTTACAATTTTACATGTTACATTTTTACATGTTACAATTTTACATGTTACATTTTTACATGTTACATTTTAATATGTTACATTTTAACACGTTACATTTAAGCATGTTACATTTTAAAATGTTACATTTTAACACGTTACATTTTAACATGTTACATTTTAACTTCTTATATTTCCACATGTTACATTTTTACATGTTACATTTTAACATGTTTTACGATCAAGTCATTCCCTTGCAACTGACCTGGTAGCCTCGTCTAGTATGAGGATGGATGGGATTTTCAGTAGAGCGCGGGCGATAGCTATCCTCTGTTTCTGGCCCCCAGACACGGTAACTCCTCTCTCCCCCAGAATGGTACTGTAGCCATCAGGGAACTGTCGAATAAAACTGTCAGCATTGGCCAGCCCAGCAGCCTCGTACACCTTTGACAAAGATTAATTAAATTAGTAATACCAAACTAGTGACAGGTAATACAAACAAAGTAACATAGAATCAAACCAGCTACCTTCTAATTACAAGGCGAGTACAGCAGTACTATAATCACTCAACCACCAAGCTGACATAAAAACTTTTACTCATACCAGTACTCATAACGTTTTTAATGTGTTACATTTTAACAAGTTACCTTTAAGCATGTTATGTTACATTTTAACATGTTTTACGATCAAGTCATTCCCTTGCAACTGACCTGGTAGCCTCGTCTAGTATGAGGATGGATGGGATTTTCAGTAGAGCGCTAAGAGTGCTTGTAGCGGCGATAGCTATCCTCTGTTTCTGGCCCCCAGACACGGTAACTCCTCTCTCCCCCAGAATGGTACTGTAGCCATCAGGGAACTGTCGGATAAAACTGTCAGCATTGGCCAGCCCAGCAGCCACGTACACCTGTGACAAAGATTAATTAAATTAGTAATACCAAACTAGTGACAGGTAATACAAACAAAGTAACATAGAGTCAAACCAGCTACCTTCTGATTACAAGGCGAGTACAGCAGTACTATAATCACTCAACCACCAAGCTGACATAAAAACCGTCGTCGTCGTCGTCGTCGTCGTCGTCGTCGTCGTCGTCGTCGTCGTCGTCGTCGTCGTCGTCGTCGTCGTCGTCGTCGTCGTCGTCGTCGTCGTCGTCGTCGTCGTCGTCGTCGTCGTCGTCGTCGTCGTCGTCGTCGTCGTCGTCGTCGTCGTCGTCGTCGTCGTCGTCGTCGTCGTCGTCGTCGTCGTCGTCGTCGTCGTCGTCGTCGTCGTCGTCGTCGTCGTCGTCGTCGTCGTCGTCGTCGTCGTCTACATTTTTACATTTTACATATTTACATGTTACATTTTAACATTTTTTATGATCAAGTCTTTCCCTTGCAACTGACCTGGTAGCCTCGTCTAGTATGAGGATGGATGGGATTTTCAGTAGAGCGCGGGCGATAGCTATCCTCTGTTTCTGGCCCCCAGACACGGTAACTCCTCTCTCCCCCAGAATGGTACTGTAGCCATCAGGGAACTGTCGGATAAAACTGTCAGCATTGGCCAGCCCAGCAGCCTCGTACACCTGTGACAAAGATTAATTAAATTAGTAATACCAAACTAGTGACGGGTAATACAAACAAAGTAACATAGAATCAAACCAGCTACCTTCTGATTACAGCAGTACTATAATCACTCAACCACCAAGCTGACATAAAAACTTTTACTCATACCAGTACTCATAACGTTTTTAATATGTTACATTTTTACAAGTTACCTTTAAGCATGTTACATTTTAAAAGGTTACAATTTTACATGTTACATTTTTACATGTTACAATTTTACATGTTACATTTTTACATGTTACATTTTAATATGTTACATTTTAACACGTTACATTTAAGCATGTTACATTTTAAAATGTTACATTTTAACACGTTACATTTTAACATGTTACATTTTAACTTCTTATATTTCCACATGTTACATTTTTACATGTTACATTTTAACATGTTTTACGATCAAGTCATTCCCTTGCAACTGACCTGGTAGCCTCGTCTAGTATGAGGATGGATGGGATTTTCAGTAGAGCGCGGGCGATAGCTATCCTCTGTTTCTGGCCCCCAGACACGGTAACTCCTCTCTCCCCCAGAATGGTACTGTAGCCATCAGGGAACTGTCGAATAAAACTGTCAGCATTGGCCAGCCCAGCAGCCTCGTACACCTTTGACAAAGATTAATTAAATTAGTAATACCAAACTAGTGACAGGTAATACAAACAAAGTAACATAGAATCAAACCAGCTACCTTCTAATTACAAGGCGAGTACAGCAGTACTATAATCACTCAACCACCAAGCTGACATAAAAACTTTTACTCATACCAGTACTCATAACGTTTTTAATGTGTTACATTTTAACAAGTTACCTTTAAGCATGTTATGTTACATTTTAACATGTTTTACGATCAAGTCATTCCCTTGCAACTGACCTGGTAGCCTCGTCTAGTATGAGGATGGATGGGATTTTCAGTAGAGCGCTAAGAGTGCTTGTAGCGGCGATAGCTATCCTCTGTTTCTGGCCCCCAGACACGGTAACTCCTCTCTCCCCCAGAATGGTACTGTAGCCATCAGGGAACTGTCGGATAAAACTGTCAGCATTGGCCAGCCCAGCAGCCACGTACACCTGTGACAAAGATTAATTAAATTAGTAATACCAAACTAGTGACAGGTAATACAAACAAAGTAACATAGAGTCAAAAACCAGCTACCTTCTGATTACAAGGCGAGTACAGCAGTACTATAATCACTCAACCACCAAGCTGACATAAAAACCGTCGTCGTCGTCGTCGTCGTCGTCGTCGTCGTCGTCGTCGTCGTCGTCGTCGTCTTCGTCGTCGTCGTCGTCGTCGTCGTCGTCGTCGTCGTCGTCGTCGTCGTCGTCGTCGTCGTCGTCGTCGTCGTCGTCGTCGTCGTCGTCGTCGTCGTCGTCGTCGTCGTCGTCGTCGTCGTCGTCGTCGTCGTCGTCGTCGTCGTCGTCGTCGTCGTCGTCGTCGTCGTCGTCGTCGTCGTCGTCTACATTTTTACATTTTACATATTTACATGTTACATTTTAACATTTTTTATGATCAAGTCTTTCCCTTGCAACTGACCTGGTAGCCTCGTCTAGTATGAGGATGGATGGGATTTTCAGTAGAGCGCGGGCGATAGCTATCCTCTGTTTCTGGCCCCCAGACACGGTAACTCCTCTCTCCCCCAGAATGGTACTGTAGCCATCAGGGAACTGTCGGATAAAACTGTCAGCATTGGCCAGCCCAGCAGCCTCGTACACCTGTGACAAAGATTAATTAAATTAGTAATACCAAACTAGTGACGGGTAATACAAACAAAGTAACATAGAATCAAACCAGCTACCTTCTGATTACAGCAGTACTATAATCACTCAACCACCAAGCTGACATAAAAACTTTTACTCATACCAGTACTCATAACGTTTTTAATATGTTACATTTTAACAAGTTACCTTTAAGCATGTTACATTTTAAAAGGTTACAATTTTACATGTTACATTTTTACATGTTACAATTTTACATGTTACATTTTTACATGTTACATTTTAATATGTTACATTTTAACACGTTACATTTAAGCATGTTACATTTTAAAATGTTACATTTTAACACGTTACATTTTAACATGTTACATTTTAACTTCTTATATTTCCACATGTTACATTTTTACATGTTACATTTTAACATGTTTTACGATCAAGTCATTCCCTTGCAACTGACCTGGTAGCCTCGTCTAGTATGAGGATGGATGGGATTTTCAGTAGAGCGCGGGCGATAGCTATCCTCTGTTTCTGGCCCCCAGACACGGTAACTCCTCTCTCCCCCAGAATGGTACTGTAGCCATCAGGGAACTGTCGAATAAAACTGTCAGCATTGGCCAGCCCAGCAGCCTCGTACACCTTTGACAAAGATTAATTAAATTAGTAATACCAAACTAGTGACAGGTAATACAAACAAAGTAACATAGAATCAAACCAGCTACCTTCTAATTACAAGGCGAGTACAGCAGTACTATAATCACTCAACCACCAAGCTGACATAAAAACTTTTACTCATACCAGTACTCATAACGTTTTTAATGTGTTACATTTTAACAAGTTACCTTTAAGCATGTTATGTTACATTTTAACATGTTTTACGATCAAGTCATTCCCTTGCAACTGACCTGGTAGCCTCGTCTAGTATGAGGATGGATGGGATTTTCAGTAGAGCGCTAAGAGTGCTTGTAGCGGCGATAGCTATCCTCTGTTTCTGGCCCCCAGACACGGTAACTCCTCTCTCCCCCAGAATGGTACTGTAGCCATCAGGGAACTGTCGGATAAAACTGTCAGCATTGGCCAGCCCAGCAGCCACGTACACCTGTGACAAAGATTAATTAAATTAGTAATACCAAACTAGTGACAGGTAATACAAACAAAGTAACATAGAGTCAAACCAGCTACCTTCTGATTACAAGGCGAGTACAGCAGTACTATAATCACTCAACCACCAAGCTGACATAAAAACCGTCGTCGTCGTCGTCGTCGTCGTCGTCGTCGTCGTCGTCGTCGTCGTCGTCGTCGTCGTCGTCGTCGTCGTCGTCGTCGTCGTCGTCGTCGTCGTCGTCGTCGTCGTCGTCGTCGTCGTCGTCGTCGTCGTCGTCGTCGTCGTCGTCGTCGTCGTCGTCGTCGTCGTCGTCGTCGTCGTCGTCGTCGTCGTCGTCGTCGTCGTCGTCGTCGTCGTCGTCGTCGTCGTCGTCGTCGTCGTCGTCGTCGTCGTCGTCGTCGTCGTCGTCGTCGTCGTCGTCGTCTACATTTTTACATTTTACATATTTACATGTTACATTTTAACATTTTTTATGATCAAGTCTTTCCCTTGCAACTGACCTGGTAGCCTCGTCTAGTATGAGGATGGATGGGATTTTCAGTAGAGCGCGGGCGATAGCTATCCTCTGTTTCTGGCCCCCAGACACGGTAACTCCTCTCTCCCCCAGAATGGTACTGTAGCCATCAGGGAACTGTCGGATAAAACTGTCAGCATTGGCCAGCCCAGCAGCCTCGTACACCTGTGACAAAGATTAATTAAATTAGTAATACCAAACTAGTGACGGGTAATACAAACAAAGTAACATAGAATCAAACCAGCTACCTTCTGATTACAGCAGTACTATAATCACTCAACCACCAAGCTGACATAAAAACTTTTACTCATACCAGTACTCATAACGTTTTTAATATGTTACATTTTAACAAGTTACCTTTAAGCATGTTACATTTTAAAAGGTTACAATTTTACATGTTACATTTTTACATGTTACAATTTTACATGTTACATTTTTACATGTTACATTTTAATATGTTACATTTTAACACGTTACATTTAAGCATGTTACATTTTAAAATGTTACATTTTAACACGTTACATTTTAACATGTTACATTTTAACTTCTTATATTTCCACATGTTACATTTTTACATGTTACATTTTAACATGTTTTACGATCAAGTCATTCCCTTGCAACTGACCTGGTAGCCTCGTCTAGTATGAGGATGGATGGGATTTTCAGTAGAGCGCGGGCGATAGCTATCCTCTGTTTCTGGCCCCCAGACACGGTAACTCCTCTCTCCCCCAGAATGGTACTGTAGCCATCAGGGAACTGTCGAATAAAACTGTCAGCATTGGCCAGCCCAGCAGCCTCGTACACCTTTGACAAAGATTAATTAAATTAGTAATACCAAACTAGTGACAGGTAATACAAACAAAGTAACATAGAATCAAACCAGCTACCTTCTAATTACAAGGCGAGTACAGCAGTACTATAATCACTCAACCACCAAGCTGACATAAAAACTTTTACTCATACCAGTACTCATAACGTTTTTAATGTGTTACATTTTAACAAGTTACCTTTAAGCATGTTATGTTACATTTTAACATGTTTTACGATCAAGTCATTCCCTTGCAACTGACCTGGTAGCCTCGTCTAGTATGAGGATGGATGGGATTTTCAGTAGAGCGCTAAGAGTGCTTGTAGCGGCGATAGCTATCCTCTGTTTCTGGCCCCCAGACACGGTAACTCCTCTCTCCCCCAGAATGGTACTGTAGCCATCAGGGAACTGTCGGATAAAACTGTCAGCATTGGCCAGCCCAGCAGCCACGTACACCTGTGACAAAGATTAATTAAATTAGTAATACCAAACTAGTGACAGGTAATACAAACAAAGTAACATAGAGTCAAACCAGCTACCTTCTGATTACAAGGCGAGTACAGCAGTACTATAATCACTCAACCACCAAGCTGACATAAAAACCGTCGTCGTCGTCGTCGTCGTCGTCGTCGTCGTCGTCGTCGTCGTCGTCGTCGTCGTCGTCGTCGTCGTCGTCGTCGTCGTCGTCGTCGTCGTCGTCGTCGTCGTCGTCGTCGTCGTCGTCGTCGTCGTCGTCGTCGTCGTCTACATTTTTACATTTTACATATTTACATGTTACATTTTAACATTTTTTATGATCAAGTCTTTCCCTTGCAACTGACCTGGTAGCCTCGTCTAGTATGAGGATGGATGGGATTTTCAGTAGAGCGCGGGCGATAGCTATCCTCTGTTTCTGGCCCCCAGACACGGTAACTCCTCTCTCCCCCAGAATGGTACTGTAGCCATCAGGGAACTGTCGGATAAAACTGTCAGCATTGGCCAGCCCAGCAGCCTCGTACACCTGTGACAAAGATTAATTAAATTAGTAATACCAAACTAGTGACGGGTAATACAAACAAAGTAACATAGAATCAAACCAGCTACCTTCTGATTACAGCAGTACTATAATCACTCAACCACCAAGCTGACATAAAAACTTTTACTCATACCAGTACTCATAACGTTTTTAATATGTTACATTTTAACAAGTTACCTTTAAGCATGTTACATTTTAAAAGGTTACAATTTTACATGTTACATTTTTACATGTTACAATTTTACATGTTACATTTTTACATGTTACATTTTAATATGTTACATTTTAACACGTTACATTTAAGCATGTTACATTTTAAAATGTTACATTTTAACACGTTACATTTTAACATGTTACATTTTAACTTCTTATATTTCCACATGTTACATTTTTACATGTTACATTTTAACATGTTTTACGATCAAGTCATTCCCTTGCAACTGACCTGGTAGCCTCGTCTAGTATGAGGATGGATGGGATTTTCAGTAGAGCGCGGGCGATAGCTATCCTCTGTTTCTGGCCCCCAGACACGGTAACTCCTCTCTCCCCCAGAATGGTACTGTAGCCATCAGGGAACTGTCGAATAAAACTGTCAGCATTGGCCAGCCCAGCAGCCTCGTACACCTTTGACAAAGATTAATTAAATTAGTAATACCAAACTAGTGACAGGTAATACAAACAAAGTAACATAGAATCAAACCAGCTACCTTCTAATTACAAGGCGAGTACAGCAGTACTATAATCACTCAACCACCAAGCTGACATAAAAACTTTTACTCATACCAGTACTCATAACGTTTTTAATGTGTTACATTTTAACAAGTTACCTTTAAGCATGTTATGTTACATTTTAACATGTTTTACGATCAAGTCATTCCCTTGCAACTGACCTGGTAGCCTCGTCTAGTATGAGGATGGATGGGATTTTCAGTAGAGCGCTAAGAGTGCTTGTAGCGGCGATAGCTATCCTCTGTTTCTGGCCCCCAGACACGGTAACTCCTCTCTCCCCCAGAATGGTACTGTAGCCATCAGGGAACTGTCGGATAAAACTGTCAGCATTGGCCAGCCCAGCAGCCACGTACACCTGTGACAAAGATTAATTAAATTAGTAATACCAAACTAGTGACAGGTAATACAAACAAAGTAACATAGAGTCAAACCAGCTACCTTCTGATTACAAGGCGAGTACAGCAGTACTATAATCACTCAACCACCAAGCTGACATAAAAACCGTCGTCGTCGTCGTCGTCGTCGTCGTCGTCGTCGTCGTCGTCGTCGTCGTCGTCGTCGTCGTCGTCGTCGTCGTCGTCGTCGTCGTCGTCGTCGTCGTCGTCGTCGTCGTCGTCGTCGTCGTCGTCGTCGTCGTCGTCGTCGTCGTCGTCGTCGTCGTCGTCGTCGTCGTCGTCGTCGTCGTCGTCGTCGTCGTCGTCTACATTTTTACATTTTACATATTTACATGTTACATTTTAACATTTTTTATGATCAAGTCTTTCCCTTGCAACTGACCTGGTAGCCTCGTCTAGTATGAGGATGGATGGGATTTTCAGTAGAGCGCGGGCGATAGCTATCCTCTGTTTCTGGCCCCCAGACACGGTAACTCCTCTCTCCCCCAGAATGGTACTGTAGCCATCAGGGAACTGTCGGATAAAACTGTCAGCATTGGCCAGCCCAGCAGCCTCGTACACCTGTGACAAAGATTAATTAAATTAGTAATACCAAACTAGTGACGGGTAATACAAACAAAGTAACATAGAATCAAACCAGCTACCTTCTGATTACAGCAGTACTATAATCACTCAACCACCAAGCTGACATAAAAACTTTTACTCATACCAGTACTCATAACGTTTTTAATATGTTACATTTTAACAAGTTACCTTTAAGCATGTTACATTTTAAAAGGTTACAATTTTACATGTTACATTTTTACATGTTACAATTTTACATGTTACATTTTTACATGTTACATTTTAATATGTTACATTTTAACACGTTACATTTAAGCATGTTACATTTTAAAATGTTACATTTTAACACGTTACATTTTAACATGTTACATTTTAACTTCTTATATTTCCACATGTTACATTTTTACATGTTACATTTTAACATGTTTTACGATCAAGTCATTCCCTTGCAACTGACCTGGTAGCCTCGTCTAGTATGAGGATGGATGGGATTTTCAGTAGAGCGCGGGCGATAGCTATCCTCTGTTTCTGGCCCCCAGACACGGTAACTCCTCTCTCCCCAGAATGGTACTGTAGCCATCAGGGAACTGTCGAATAAAACTGTCAGCATTGGCCAGCCCAGCAGCCTCGTACACCTTTGACAAAGATTAATTAAATTAGTAATACCAAACTAGTGACAGGTAATACAAACAAAGTAACATAGAATCAAACCAGCTACCTTCTAATTACAAGGCGAGTACAGCAGTACTATAATCACTCAACCACCAAGCTGACATAAAAACTTTTACTCATACCAGTACTCATAACGTTTTTAATGTGTTACATTTTAACAAGTTACCTTTAAGCATGTTATGTTACATTTTAACATGTTTTACGATCAAGTCATTCCCTTGCAACTGACCTGGTAGCCTCGTCTAGTATGAGGATGGATGGGATTTTCAGTAGAGCGCTAAGAGTGCTTGTAGCGGCGATAGCTATCCTCTGTTTCTGGCCCCCAGACACGGTAACTCCTCTCTCCCCCAGAATGGTACTGTAGCCATCAGGGAACTGTCGGATAAAACTGTCAGCATTGGCCAGCCCAGCAGCCACGTACACCTGTGACAAAGATTAATTAAATTAGTAATACCAAACTAGTGACAGGTAATACAAACAAAGTAACATAGAGTCAAACCAGCTACCTTCTGATTACAAGGCGAGTACAGCAGTACTATAATCACTCAACCACCAAGCTGACATAAAAACCGTCGTCGTCGTCGTCGTCGTCGTCGTCGTCGTCGTCGTCGTCGTCGTCGTCGTCGTCGTCGTCGTCGTCGTCGTCGTCGTCGTCGTCGTCGTCGTCGTCGTCGTCGTCTACATTTTTACATTTTACATATTTACATGTTACATTTTAACATTTTTTATGATCAAGTCTTTCCCTTGCAACTGACCTGGTAGCCTCGTCTAGTATGAGGATGGATGGGATTTTCAGTAGAGCGCGGGCGATAGCTATCCTCTGTTTCTGGCCCCCAGACACGGTAACTCCTCTCTCCCCAGAATGGTACTGTAGCCATCAGGGAACTGTCGGATAAAACTGTCAGCATTGGCCAGCCCAGCAGCCTCGTACACCTGTGACAAAGATTAATTAAATTAGTAATACCAAACTAGTGACGGGTAATACAAACAAAGTAACATAGAATCAAACCAGCTACCTTCTGATTACAGCAGTACTATAATCACTCAACCACCAAGCTGACATAAAAACTTTTACTCATACCAGTACTCATAACGTTTTTAATATGTTACATTTTAACAAGTTACCTTTAAGCATGTTACATTTTAAAAGGTTACAATTTTACATGTTACATTTTTACATGTTACAATTTTACATGTTACATTTTTACATGTTACATTTTAATATGTTACATTTTAACACGTTACATTTAAGCATGTTACATTTTAAAATGTTACATTTTAACACGTTACATTTTAACATGTTACATTTTAACTTCTTATATTTCCACATGTTACATTTTTACATGTTACATTTTAACATGTTTTACGATCAAGTCATTCCCTTGCAACTGACCTGGTAGCCTCGTCTAGTATGAGGATGGATGGGATTTTCAGTAGAGCGCGGGCGATAGCTATCCTCTGTTTCTGGCCCCCAGACACGGTAACTCCTCTCTCCCCCAGAATGGTACTGTAGCCATCAGGGAACTGTCGAATAAAACTGTCAGCATTGGCCAGCCCAGCAGCCTCGTACACCTTTGACAAAGATTAATTAAATTAGTAATACCAAACTAGTGACAGGTAATACAAACAAAGTAACATAGAATCAAACCAGCTACCTTCTAATTACAAGGCGAGTACAGCAGTACTATAATCACTCAACCACCAAGCTGACATAAAAACTTTTACTCATACCAGTACTCATAACGTTTTTAATGTGTTACATTTTAACAAGTTACCTTTAAGCATGTTATGTTACATTTTAACATGTTTTACGATCAAGTCATTCCCTTGCAACTGACCTGGTAGCCTCGTCTAGTATGAGGATGGATGGGATTTTCAGTAGAGCGCTAAGAGTGCTTGTAGCGGCGATAGCTATCCTCTGTTTCTGGCCCCCAGACACGGTAACTCCTCTCTCCCCCAGAATGGTACTGTAGCCATCAGGGAACTGTCGGATAAAACTGTCAGCATTGGCCAGCCCAGCAGCCACGTACACCTGTGACAAAGATTAATTAAATTAGTAATACCAAACTAGTGACAGGTAATACAAACAAAGTAACATAGAGTCAAACCAGCTACCTTCTGATTACAAGGCGAGTACAGCAGTACTATAATCACTCAACCACCAAGCTGACATAAAAACCGTCGTCGTCGTCGTCGTCGTCGTCGTCGTCGTCGTCGTCGTCGTCGTCGTCGTCGTCGTCGTCGTCGTCGTCGTCGTCGTCGTCGTCGTCGTCGTCTACATTTTTACATTTTACATATTTACATGTTACATTTTAACATTTTTTATGATCAAGTCTTTCCCTTGCAACTGACCTGGTAGCCTCGTCTAGTATGAGGATGGATGGGATTTTCAGTAGAGCGCGGGCGATAGCTATCCTCTGTTTCTGGCCCCCAGACACGGTAACTCCTCTCTCCCCCAGAATGGTACTGTAGCCATCAGGGAACTGTCGGATAAAACTGTCAGCATTGGCCAGCCCAGCAGCCTCGTACACCTGTGACAAAGATTAATTAAATTAGTAATACCAAACTAGTGACGGGTAATACAAACAAAGTAACATAGAATCAAACCAGCTACCTTCTGATTACAGCAGTACTATAATCACTCAACCACCAAGCTGACATAAAAACTTTTACTCATACCAGTACTCATAACGTTTTTAATATGTTACATTTTAACAAGTTACCTTTAAGCATGTTACATTTTAAAAGGTTACAATTTTACATGTTACATTTTTACATGTTACAATTTTACATGTTACATTTTTACATGTTACATTTTAATATGTTACATTTTAACACGTTACATTTAAGCATGTTACATTTTAAAATGTTACATTTTAACACGTTACATTTTAACATGTTACATTTTAACTTCTTATATTTCCACATGTTACATTTTTACATGTTACATTTTAACATGTTTTACGATCAAGTCATTCCCTTGCAACTGACCTGGTAGCCTCGTCTAGTATGAGGATGGATGGGATTTTCAGTAGAGCGCGGGCGATAGCTATCCTCTGTTTCTGGCCCCCAGACACGGTAACTCCTCTCTCCCCCAGAATGGTACTGTAGCCATCAGGGAACTGTCGAATAAAACTGTCAGCATTGGCCAGCCCAGCAGCCTCGTACACCTTTGACAAAGATTAATTAAATTAGTAATACCAAACTAGTGACAGGTAATACAAACAAAGTAACATAGAATCAAACCAGCTACCTTCTAATTACAAGGCGAGTACAGCAGTACTATAATCACTCAACCACCAAGCTGACATAAAAACTTTTACTCATACCAGTACTCATAACGTTTTTAATGTGTTACATTTTAACAAGTTACCTTTAAGCATGTTATGTTACATTTTAACATGTTTTACGATCAAGTCATTCCCTTGCAACTGACCTGGTAGCCTCGTCTAGTATGAGGATGGATGGGATTTTCA
The DNA here is from genome assembly GCF_028750875.1 of Macrosteles quadrilineatus. NCBI lineage: Eukaryota > Metazoa > Arthropoda > Insecta > Hemiptera > Cicadellidae > Macrosteles > Macrosteles quadrilineatus. Next base: position 84,002 of record NW_026542802.1, read on the forward strand.
GTAGAGCGCTAAGAGTGCTTGTAGCGGCGATAGCTATCCTCTGTTTCTGGCCCCCAGACACGGTAACTCCTCTCTCCCCCAGAATGGTACTGTAGCCATCAGGGAACTGTCGGATAAAACTGTCAGCATTGGCCAGCCCAGCAGCCACGTACACCTGTGACAAAGATTAATTAAATTAGTAATACCAAACTAGTGACAGGTAATACAAACAAAGTAACATAGAGTCAAACCAGCTACCTTCTGATTACAAGGCGAGTACAGCAGTACTATAATCACTCAACCACCAAGCTGACATAAAAACCGTCGTCGTCGTCGTCGTCGTCGTCGTCGTCGTCGTCGTCGTCGTCGTCGTCGTCGTCGTCGTCGTCGTCGTCGTCGTCGTCGTCGTCGTCGTCGTCGTCGTCGTCGTCGTCGTCGTCGTCGTCGTCGTCGTCGTCGTCGTCGTCGTCGTCGTCGTCGTCGTCGTCGTCGTCGTCTACATTTTTACATTTTACATATTTACATGTTACATTTTAACATTTTTTATGATCAAGTCTTTCCCTTGCAACTGACCTGGTAGCCTCGTCTAGTATGAGGATGGATGGGATTTTCAGTAGAGCGCGGGCGATAGCTATCCTCTGTTTCTGGCCCCCAGACACGGTAACTCCTCTCTCCCCCAGAATGGTACTGTAGCCATCAGGGAACTGTCGGATAAAACTGTCAGCATTGGCCAGCCCAGCAGCCTCGTACACCTGTGACAAAGATTAATTAAATTAGTAATACCAAACTAGTGACGGGTAATACAAACAAAGTAACATAGAATCAAACCAGCTACCTTCTGATTACAGCAGTACTATAATCACTCAACCACCAAGCTGACATAAAAACTTTTACTCATACCAGTACTCATAACGTTTTTAATATGTTACATTTTAACAAGTTACCTTTAAGCATGTTACATTTTAAAAGGTTACAATTTTACATGTTACATTTTTACATGTTACAATTTTACATGTTACATTTTTACATGTTACATTTTAATATGTTACATTTTAACACGTTACATTTAAGCATGTTACATTTTAAAATGTTACATTTTAACACGTTACATTTTAACATGTTACATTTTAACTTCTTATATTTCCACATGTTACATTTTTACATGTTACATTTTAACATGTTTTACGATCAAGTCATTCCCTTGCAACTGACCTGGTAGCCTCGTCTAGTATGAGGATGGATGGGATTTTCAGTAGAGCGCGGGCGATAGCTATCCTCTGTTTCTGGCCCCCAGACACGGTAACTCCTCTCTCCCCCAGAATGGTACTGTAGCCATCAGGGAACTGTCGGATAAAACTGTCAGCATTGGCCAGCCCAGCAGCCACGTACACCTGTGACAAAGATTAATTAAATAAGTAATACCAAACTAGTGACAGGTAATACAAACAAAGTAACATAGAGTCAAACCAGCTACCTTCTGATTACAGCAGTACTATAATCACTCAACCACCAAGCTGACATAAAAACGTTTACTCATACCAGTACTCATAACGTTTTTAATATGTTACATTTTAACAAGTTACCTTTAAGCATGTTACATTTTAAAAGGTTACAATTTTACATGTTACATTTTTACATGTTACAATTTTACATGTTACATTTTTACATGTTACATTTTAATATGTTACATTTTAACACGTTACATTTAAGCATGTTACATTTTAAAATGTTACATTTTAACACGTTACATTTTAACATGTTACATTTTAACTTCTTATATTTCCACATGTTACATTTTTACATGTTACATTTTAACATGTTTTACGATCAAGTCATTCCCTTGCAACTGACCTGGTAGCCTCGTCTAGTATGAGGATGGATGGGATTTTCAGTAGAGCGCGGGCGATAGCTATCCTCTGTTTCTGGCCCCCAGACACGGTAACTCCTCTCTCCCCCAGAATGGTACTGTAGCCATCAGGGAACTGTCGAATAAAACTGTCAGCATTGGCCAGCCCAGCAGCCTCGTACACCTTTGACAAAGATTAATTAAATTAGTAATACCAAACTAGTGACAGGTAATACAAACAAAGTAACATAGAATCAAACCAGCTACCTTCTAATTACAAGGCGAGTACAGCAGTACTATAATCACTCAACCACCAAGCTGACATAAAAACTTTTACTCATACCAGTACTCATAACGTTTTTAATGTTTTACATTTTAACAAGTTACCTTTAAGCATGTTATGTTACATTTTAACATGTTTTACGATCAAGTCATTCCCTTGCAACTGACCTGGTAGCCTCGTCTAGTATGAGGATGGATGGGATTTTCAGTAGAGCGCTAAGAGTGCTTGTAGCGGCGATAGCTATCCTCTGTTTCTGGCCCCCAGACACGGTAACTCCTCTCTCCCCCAGAATGGTACTGTAGCCATCAGGGAACTGTCGGATAAAACTGTCAGCATTGGCCAGCCCAGCAGCCACGTACACCTGTGACAAAGATTAATTAAATTAGTAATACCAAACTAGTGACAGGTAATACAAACAAAGTAACATAGAGTCAAACCAGCTACCTTCTGATTACAAGGCGAGTACAGCAGTACTATAATCACTCAACCACCAAGCTGACATAAAAACCGTCGTCGTCGTCGTCGTCGTCGTCGTCGTCGTCGTCGTCGTCGTCGTCGTCGTCGTCGTCGTCGTCGTCGTCGTCGTCGTCGTCGTCGTCGTCGTCGTCGTCGTCGTCGTCGTCGTCGTCGTCGTCGTCGTCGCCGTCGCCGTCGCCGTCGCCGTCGGCGTCGCCGTCGCCGTCGCCGTCGCCGTCGCCGTCGCCGTCGCCGTCGCCGTCGCCGTCGCCGTCGCCGTCGCCGTCGCCGTCGCCGTCGCCGTCGCCGTCGCCGTCGCCGTCGCCGTCGCCGTCGTCGTCGTCGTCGTCGTCGTCGTCGTCGTCGTCGTCGTCGTCGTCGTCGTCGTCGTCGTCGTCGTCGTCGTCGTCGTCGTCGTCTACATTTTTACATTTTACATATTTACATGTTACATTTTAACATTTTTTATGATCAAGTCTTTCCCTTGCAACTGACCTGGTAGCCTCGTCTAGTATGAGGATGGATGGGATTTTCAGTAGAGCGCGGGCGATAGCTATCCTCTGTTTCTGGCCCCCAGACACGGTAACTCCTCTCTCCCCCAGAATGGTACTGTAGCCATCAGGGAACTGTCGGATAAAACTGTCAGCATTGGCCAGCCCAGCAGCCTCGTACACCTGTGACAAAGATTAATTAAATTAGTAATACCAAACTAGTGATGTAAAAATGTAACATGTAAAATTGTAACATGTAAAAATGTAACATGTAAAATTGTAACCTTTTAAAATGTAACATGCTTAAAGGTAACTTGTTAAAATGTAACATATTAAAAACGTTATGAGTACTGGTATGAGTAAAAGTTTTTATGTCAGCTTGGTGGTTGAGTGATTATAGTACTGCTGTAATCAGAAGGTAGCTGGTTTGATTCTATGTTACTTTGTTTGTATTACCCGTCACTAGTTTGGTATTACTAATTTAATTAATCTTTGTCACAGGTGTACGAGGCTGCTGGGCTGGCCAATGCTGACAGTTTTATCCGACAGTTCCCTGATGGCTACAGTACCATTCTGGGGGAGAGAGGAGTTACCGTGTCTGGGGGCCAGAAACAGAGGATAGCTATCGCCCGCGCTCTACTGAAAATCCCATCCATCCTCATACTAGACGAGGCTACCAGGTCAGTTGCAAGGGAAAGACTTGATCATAAAAAATGTTAAAATGTAACATGTAAATATGTAAAATGTAAAAATGTAGACGACGACGACGACGACGACGACGACGACGACGACGACGACGACGACGACGACGACGACGACGACGACGACGACGACGACGACGACGACGACGACGACGACGACGACGACGACGACGACGACGACGACGACGACGACGACGACGACGACGACGACGACGACGACGACGACGACGACGACGACGACGACGACGACGACGACGACGACGACGACGACGACGACGACGACGACGACGACGACGACGACGACGACGACGACGACGACGACGACGACGACGACGACGACGACGACGACGGTTTTTATGTCAGCTTGGTGGTTGAGTGATTATAGTACTGCTGTACTCGCCTTGTAATCAGAAGGTAGCTGGTTTGACTCTATGTTACTTTGTTTGTATTACCTGTCACTAGTTTGGTATTACTAATTTAATTAATCTTTGTCACAGGTGTACGTGGCTGCTGGGCTGGCCAATGCTGACAGTTTTATCCGACAGTTCCCTGATGGCTACAGTACCATTCTGGGGGAGAGAGGAGTTACCGTGTCTGGGGGCCAGAAACAGAGGATAGCTATCGCCGCTACAAGCACTCTTAGCGCTCTACTGAAAATCCCATCCATCCTCATACTAGACGAGGCTACCAGGTCAGTTGCAAGGGAATGACTTGATCGTAAAACATGTTAAAATGTAACATAACATGCTTAAAGGTAACTTGTTAAAATGTAAAACATTAAAAACGTTATGAGTACTGGTATGAGTAAAAGTTTTTATGTCAGCTTGGTGGTTGAGTGATTATAGTACTGCTGTACTCGCCTTGTAATTAGAAGGTAGCTGGTTTGATTCTATGTTACTTTGTTTGTATTACCTGTCACTAGTTTGGTATTACTAATTTAATTAATCTTTGTCAAAGGTGTACGAGGCTGCTGGGCTGGCCAATGCTGACAGTTTTATTCGACAGTTCCCTGATGGCTACAGTACCATTCTGGGGGAGAGAGGAGTTACCGTGTCTGGGGGCCAGAAACAGAGGATAGCTATCGCCCGCGCTCTACTGAAAATCCCATCCATCCTCATACTAGACGAGGCTACCAGGTCAGTTGCAAGGGAATGACTTGATCGTAAAACATGTTAAAATGTAACATGTAAAAATGTAACATGTGGAAATATAAGAAGTTAAAATGTAACATGTTAAAATGTAACGTGTTAAAATGTAACATTTTAAAATGTAACATGCTTAAATGTAACGTGTTAAAATGTAACATATTAAAATGTAACATGTAAAAATGTAACATGTAAAATTGTAACATGTAAAAATGTAACATGTAAAATTGTAACCTTTTAAAATGTAACATGCTTAAAGGTAACTTGTTAAAATGTAACATATTAAAAACGTTATGAGTACTGGTATGAGTAAAAGTTTTTATGTCAGCTTGGTGGTTGAGTGATTATAGTACTGCTGTAATCAGAAGGTAGCTGGTTTGATTCTATGTTACTTTGTTTGTATTACCCGTCACTAGTTTGGTATTACTAATTTAATTAATCTTTGTCACAGGTGTACGAGGCTGCTGGGCTGGCCAATGCTGACAGTTTTATCCGACAGTTCCCTGATGGCTACAGTACCATTCTGGGGGAGAGAGGAGTTACCGTGTCTGGGGGCCAGAAACAGAGGATAGCTATCGCCCGCGCTCTACTGAAAATCCCATCCATCCTCATACTAGACGAGGCTACCAGGTCAGTTGCAAGGGAAAGACTTGATCATAAAAAATGTTAAAATGTAACATGTAAATATGTAAAATGTAAAAATGTAGACGACGACGACGACGACGACGACGACGACGACGACGACGACGACGACGACGACGACGACGACGACGACGACGACGACGACGACGACGACGGCGACGGCGACGGCGACGGCGACGGCGACGGCGACGGCGACGGCGACGGCGACGGCGACGGCGACGGCGACGGCGACGGCGACGGCGACGGCGACGGCGACGGCGACGCCGACGGCGACGGCGACGGCGACGGCGACGACGACGACGACGACGACGACGACGACGACGACGACGACGACGACGACGACGACGACGACGACGACGACGACGACGACGACGACGACGACGACGACGACGACGACGACGACGACGACGACGACGACGACGACGACGGTTTTTATGTCAGCTTGGTGGTTGAGTGATTATAGTACTGCTGTACTCGCCTTGTAATCAGAAGGTAGCTGGTTTGACTCTATGTTACTTTGTTTGTATTACCTGTCACTAGTTTGGTATTACTAATTTAATTAATCTTTGTCACAGGTGTACGTGGCTGCTGGGCTGGCCAATGCTGACAGTTTTATCCGACAGTTCCCTGATGGCTACAGTACCATTCTGGGGGAGAGAGGAGTTACCGTGTCTGGGGGCCAGAAACAGAGGATAGCTATCGCCGCTACAAGCACTCTTAGCGCTCTACTGAAAATCCCATCCATCCTCATACTAGACGAGGCTACCAGGTCAGTTGCAAGGGAATGACTTGATCGTAAAACATGTTAAAATGTAACATAACATGCTTAAAGGTAACTTGTTAAAATGTAAAACATTAAAAACGTTATGAGTACTGGTATGAGTAAAAGTTTTTATGTCAGCTTGGTGGTTGAGTGATTATAGTACTGCTGTACTCGCCTTGTAATTAGAAGGTAGCTGGTTTGATTCTATGTTACTTTGTTTGTATTACCTGTCACTAGTTTGGTATTACTAATTTAATTAATCTTTGTCAAAGGTGTACGAGGCTGCTGGGCTGGCCAATGCTGACAGTTTTATTCGACAGTTCCCTGATGGCTACAGTACCATTCTGGGGGAGAGAGGAGTTACCGTGTCTGGGGGCCAGAAACAGAGGATAGCTATCGCCCGCGCTCTACTGAAAATCCCATCCATCCTCATACTAGACGAGGCTACCAGGTCAGTTGCAAGGGAATGACTTGATCGTAAAACATGTTAAAATGTAACATGTAAAAATGTAACATGTGGAAATATAAGAAGTTAAAATGTAACATGTTAAAATGTAACGTGTTAAAATGTAACATTTTAAAATGTAACATGCTTAAATGTAACGTGTTAAAATGTAACATATTAAAATGTAACATGTAAAAATGTAACATGTAAAATTGTAACATGTAAAAATGTAACATGTAAAATTGTAACCTTTTAAAATGTAACATGCTTAAAGGTAACTTGTTAAAATGTAACATATTAAAAACGTTATGAGTACTGGTATGAGTAAAAGTTTTTATGTCAGCTTGGTGGTTGAGTGATTATAGTACTGCTGTAATCAGAAGGTAGCTGGTTTGACTCTATGTTACTTTGTTTGTATTACCTGTCACTAGTTTGGTATTACTTATTTAATTAATCTTTGTCACAGGTGTACGTGGCTGCTGGGCTGGCCAATGCTGACAGTTTTATCCGACAGTTCCCTGATGGCTACAGTACCATTCTGGGGGAGAGAGGAGTTACCGTGTCTGGGGGCCAGAAACAGAGGATAGCTATCGCCCGCGCTCTACTGAAAATCCCATCCATCCTCATACTAGACGAGGCTACCAGGTCAGTTGCAAGGGAATGACTTGATCGTAAAACATGTTAAAATGTAACATGTAAAAATGTAACATGTGGAAATATAAGAAGTTAAAATGTAACATGTTAAAATGTAACGTGTTAAAATGTAACATTTTAAAATGTAACATGCTTAAATGTAACGTGTTAAAATGTAACATATTAAAATGTAACATGTAAAAATGTAACATGTAAAATTGTAACATGTAAAAATGTAACATGTAAAATTGTAACCTTTTAAAATGTAACATGCTTAAAGGTAACTTGTTAAAATGTAACATATTAAAAACGTTATGAGTACTGGTATGAGTAAAAGTTTTTATGTCAGCTTGGTGGTTGAGTGATTATAGTACTGCTGTAATCAGAAGGTAGCTGGTTTGATTCTATGTTACTTTGTTTGTATTACCCGTCACTAGTTTGGTATTACTAATTTAATTAATCTTTGTCACAGGTGTACGAGGCTGCTGGGCTGGCCAATGCTGACAGTTTTATCCGACAGTTCCCTGATGGCTACAGTACCATTCTGGGGGAGAGAGGAGTTACCGTGTCTGGGGGCCAGAAACAGAGGATAGCTATCGCCCGCGCTCTACTGAAAATCCCATCCATCCTCATACTAGACGAGGCTACCAGGTCAGTTGCAAGGGAAAGACTTGATCATAAAAAATGTTAAAATGTAACATGTAAATATGTAAAATGTAAAAATGTAGACGACGACGACGACGACGACGACGACGACGACGACGACGACGTCGTCGTCGTCGTCGTCGTCGTCGTCGTCGTCGTCGTCGTCGTCGTCGTCGTCGTCGTCGTCGTCGTCGTCGTCGTCGTCGTCGTCGTCGTCGTCGTCGTCGTCGTCGTCGTCGTCGTCGTCGTCTACATTTTTACATTTTACATATTTACATGTTACATTTTAACATTTTTTATGATCAAGTCTTTCCCTTGCAACTGACCTGGTAGCCTCGTCTAGTATGAGGATGGATGGGATTTTCAGTAGAGCGCGGGCGATAGCTATCCTCTGTTTCTGGCCCCCAGACACGGTAACTCCTCTCTCCCCCAGAATGGTACTGTAGCCATCAGGGAACTGTCGGATAAAACTGTCAGCATTGGCCAGCCCAGCAGCCTCGTACACCTGTGACAAAGATTAATTAAATTAGTAATACCAAACTAGTGACGGGTAATACAAACAAAGTAACATAGAATCAAACCAGCTACCTTCTGATTACAGCAGTACTATAATCACTCAACCACCAAGCTGACATAAAAACTTTTACTCATACCAGTACTCATAACGTTTTTAATATGTTACATTTTAACAAGTTACCTTTAAGCATGTTACATTTTAAAAGGTTACAATTTTACATGTTACATTTTTACATGTTACAATTTTACATGTTACATTTTTACATGTTACATTTTAATATGTTACATTTTAACACGTTACATTTAAGCATGTTACATTTTAAAATGTTACATTTTAACACGTTACATTTTAACATGTTACATTTTAACTTCTTATATTTCCACATGTTACATTTTTACATGTTACATTTTAACATGTTTTACGATCAAGTCATTCCCTTGCAACTGACCTGGTAGCCTCGTCTAGTATGAGGATGGATGGGATTTTCAGTAGAGCGCGGGCGATAGCTATCCTCTGTTTCTGGCCCCCAGACACGGTAACTCCTCTCTCCCCCAGAATGGTACTGTAGCCATCAGGGAACTGTCGAATAAAACTGTCAGCATTGGCCAGCCCAGCAGCCTCGTACACCTTTGACAAAGATTAATTAAATTAGTAATACCAAACTAGTGACAGGTAATACAAACAAAGTAACATAGAATCAAACCAGCTACCTTCTAATTACAAGGCGAGTACAGCAGTACTATAATCACTCAACCACCAAGCTGACATAAAAACTTTTACTCATACCAGTACTCATAACGTTTTTAATGTTTTACATTTTAACAAGTTACCTTTAAGCATGTTATGTTACATTTTAACATGTTTTACGATCAAGTCATTCCCTTGCAACTGACCTGGTAGCCTCGTCTAGTATGAGGTTGGATGGGATTTTCAGTAGAGCGCTAAGAGTGCTTGTAGCGGCGATAGCTATCCTCTGTTTCTGGCCCCCAGACACGGTAACTCCTCTCTCCCCCAGAATGGTACTGTAGCCATCAGGGAACTGTCGGATAAAACTGTCAGCATTGGCCAGCCCAGCAGCCACGTACACCTGTGACAAAGATTAATTAAATTAGTAATACCAAACTAGTGACAGGTAATACAAACAAAGTAACATAGAGTCAAACCAGCTACCTTCTGATTACAAGGCGAGTACAGCAGTACTATAATCACTCAACCACCAAGCTGACATAAAAACCGTCGTCGTCGTCGTCGTCGTCGTCGTCGTCGTCGTCGTCGTCGTCGTCGTCGTCGTCGTCGTCGTCGTCGTCGTCGTCGTCGTCGTCGTCGTCGTCGTCGTCGTCGTCGTCGTCGTCGTCGTCGTCGTCGTCGTCGTCGTCGTCGTCGTCGTCGTCGTCGTCGTCGTCGTCGTCGTCGTCGTCGTCGTCGTCGTCGTCGTCGTCGTCGTCGTCGTCGTCGTCGTCGTCGTCGTCGTCGTCGTCGTCGTCGTCGTCGTCGTCGTCGTCGTCGTCGTCGTCGTCGTCGTCGTCGTCGTCGTCGTCGTCGTCGTCGTCGTCGTCGTCGTCGTCGTCGTCGTCGTCGTCGTCGTCGTCGTCGTCGTCGTCGTCGTCGTCGTCGTCGTCGTCGTCGTCGTCGTCGTCGTCGTCGTCGTCGTCGTCGTCGTCGTCGTCGTCGTCGTCGTCGTCGTCGTCGTCGTCGTCGTCGTCGTCGTCGTCGTCGTCGTCGTCGTCGTCGTCGTCGTCGTCGTCGTCGTCGTCGTCGTCGTCGTCGTCGTCGTCGTCGTCGTCGTCGTCGTCGTCGTCGTCGTCGTCGTCGTCGTCGTCGTCGTCGTCGTCGTCGTCGTCGTCGTCGTCGTCGTCGTCGTCGTCGTCTACATTTTTACATTTTACATATTTACATGTTACATTTTAACATTTTTTATGATCAAGTCTTTCCCTTGCAACTGACCTGGTAGCCTCGTCTAGTATGAGGATGGATGGGATTTTCAGTAGAGCGCGGGCGATAGCTATCCTCTGTTTCTGGCCCCCAGACACGGTAACTCCTCTCTCCCCCAGAATGGTACTGTAGCCATCAGGGAACTGTCGGATAAAACTGTCAGCATTGGCCAGCCCAGCAGCCTCGTACACCTGTGACAAAGATTAATTAAATTAGTAATACCAAACTAGTGACGGGTAATACAAACAAAGTAACATAGAATCAAACCAGCTACCTTCTGATTACAGCAGTACTATAATCACTCAACCACCAAGCTGACATAAAAACTTTTACTCATACCAGTACTCATAACGTTTTTAATATGTTACATTTTAACAAGTTACCTTTAAGCATGTTACATTTTAAAAGGTTACAATTTTACATGTTACATTTTTACATGTTACATTTTAATATGTTACATTTTAACACGTTACATTTAAGCATGTTACATTTTAAAATGTTACATTTTAACACGTTACATTTTAACATGTTACATTTTAACTTCTTATATTTCCACATGTTACATTTTTACATGTTACATTTTAACATGTTTTACGATCAAGTCATTCCCTTGCAACTGACCTGGTAGCCTCGTCTAGTATGAGGATGGATGGGATTTTCAGTAGAGCGCGGGCGATAGCTATCCTCTGTTTCTGGCCCCCAGACACGGTAACTCCTCTCTCCCCCAGAATGGTACTGTAGCCATCAGGGAACTGTCGAATAAAACTGTCAGCATTGGCCAGCCCAGCAGCCTCGTACACCTTTGACAAAGATTAATTAAATTAGTAATACCAAACTAGTGACAGGTAATACAAACAAAGTAACATAGAATCAAACCAGCTACCTTCTAATTACAAGGCGAGTACAGCAGTACTATAATCACTCAACCACCAAGCTGACATAAAAACTTTTACTCATACCAGTACTCATAACGTTTTTAATGTGTTACATTTTAACAAGTTACCTTTAAGCATGTTATGTTACATTTTAACATGTTTTACGATCAAGTCATTCCCTTGCAACTGACCTGGTAGCCTCGTCTAGTATGAGGATGGATGGGATTTTCAGTAGAGCGCTAAGAGTGCTTGTAGCGGCGATAGCTATCCTCTGTTTCTGGCCCCCAGACACGGTAACTCCTCTCTCCCCCAGAATGGTACTGTAGCCATCAGGGAACTGTCGGATAAAACTGTCAGCATTGGCCAGCCCAGCAGCCACGTACACCTGTGACAAAGATTAATTAAATTAGTAATACCAAACTAGTGACAGGTAATACAAACAAAGTAACATAGAGTCAAACCAGCTACCTTCTGATTACAAGGCGAGTACAGCAGTACTATAATCACTCAACCACCAAGCTGACATAAAAACCGTCGTCGTCGTCGTCGTCGTCGTCGTCGTCGTCGTCGTCGTCGTCGTCGTCGTCGTCGTCGTCGTCGTCGTCGTCGTCGTCGTCGTCGTCGTCGTCGTCGTCGTCGTCGTCGTCTACATTTTTACATTTTACATATTTACATGTTACATTTTAACATTTTTTATGATCAAGTCTTTCTATGCAACTGACCTGGTAGCCTCGTCTAGTATGAGGATGGATGGGATTTTCAGTAGAGCGCGGGCGATAGCTATCCTCTGTTTCTGGCCCCCAGACACGGTAACTCCTCTCTCCCCCAGAATGGTACTGTAGCCATCAGGGAACTGTCGGATAAAACTGTCAGCATTGGCCAGCCCAGCAGCCTCGTACACCTGTGACAAAGATTAATTAAATTAGTAATACCAAACTAGTGACGGGTAATACAAACAAAGTAACATAGAATCAAACCAGCTACCTTCTGATTACAGCAGTACTATAATCACTCAACCACCAAGCTGACATAAAAACTTTTACTCATACCAGTACTCATAACGTTTTTAATATGTTACATTTTAACAAGTTACCTTTAAGCATGTTACATTTTAAAAGGTTACAATTTTACATGTTACATTTTTACATGTTACAATTTTACATGTTACATTTTTACATGTTACATTTTAATATGTTACATTTTAACACGTTACATTTAAGCATGTTACATTTTAAAATGTTACATTTTAACACGTTACATTTTAACATGTTACATTTTAACTTCTTATATTTCCACATGTTACATTTTTACATGTTACATTTTAACATGTTTTACGATCAAGTCATTCCCTTGCAACTGACCTGGTAGCCTCGTCTAGTATGAGGATGGATGGGATTTTCAGTAGAGCGCGGGCGATAGCTATCCTCTGTTTCTGGCCCCCAGACACGGTAACTCCTCTCTCCCCCAGAATGGTACTGTAGCCATCAGGGAACTGTCGAATAAAACTGTCAGCATTGGCCAGCCCAGCAGCCTCGTACACCTTTGACAAACATTAATTAAATTAGTAATACCAAACTAGTGACAGGTAATACAAACAAAGTAACATAGAATCAAACCAGCTACCTTCTAATTACAAGGCGAGTACAGCAGTACTATAATCACTCAACCACCAAGCTGACATAAAAACTTTTACTCATACCAGTACTCATAACGTTTTTAATGTGTTACATTTTAACAAGTTACCTTTAAGCATGTTATGTTACATTTTAACATGTTTTACGATCAAGTCATTCCCTTGCAACTGACCTGGTAGCCTCCTCTAGTATGAGGATGGATGGGATTTTCAGTAGAGCGCTAAGAGTGCTTGTAGCGGCGATAGCTATCCTCTGTTTCTGGCCCCCAGACACGGTAACTCCTCTCTCCCCCAGAATGGTACTGTAGCCATCAGGGAACTGTCGGATAAAACTGTCAGCATTGGCCAGCCCAGCAGCCACGTACACCTGTGACAAAGATTAATTAAATTAGTAATACCAAACTAGTGACAGGTAATACAAACAAAGTAACATAGAGTCAAACCAGCTACCTTCTGATTACAAGGCGAGTACAGCAGTACTATAATCACTCAACCACCAAGCTGACATAAAAACCGTCGTCGTCGTCGTCGTCGTCGTCGTCGTCGTCGTCGTCGTCGTCGTCGTCGTCGTCGTCTACATTTTTACATTTTACATATTTACATGTTACATTTTAACATTTTTTATGATCAAGTCTTTCCCTTGCAACTGACCTGGTAGCCTCGTCTAGTATGAGGATGGATGGGATTTTCAGTAGAGCGCGGGCGATAGCTATCCTCTGTTTCTGGCCCCCAGACACGGTAACTCCTCTCTCCCCCAGAATGGTACTGTAGCCATCAGGGAACTGTCGGATAAAACTGTCAGCATTGGCCAGCCCAGCAGCCTCGTACACCTGTGACAAAGATTAATTAAATTAGTAATACCAAACTAGTGACGGGTAATACAAACAAAGTAACATAGAATCAAACCAGCTACCTTCTGATTACAGCAGTACTATAATCACTCAACCACCAAGCTGACATAAAAACTTTTACTCATACCAGTACTCATAACGTTTTTAATATGTTACATTTTAACAAGTTACCTTTAAGCATGTTACATTTTAAAAGGTTACAATTTTACATGTTACATTTTTACATGTTACAATTTTACATGTTACATTTTTACATGTTACATTTTAATATGTTACATTTTAACACGTTACATTTAAGCATGTTACATTTTAAAATGTTACATTTTAACACGTTACATTTTAACATGTTACATTTTAACTTCTTATATTTCCACATGTTACATTTTTACATGTTACATTTTAACATGTTTTACGATCAAGTCATTCCCTTGCAACTGACCTGGTAGCCTCGTCTAGTATGAGGATGGATGGGATTTTCAGTAGAGCGCGGGCGATAGCTATCCTCTGTTTCTGGCCCCCAGACACGGTAACTCCTCTCTCCCCCAGAATGGTACTGTAGCCATCAGGGAACTGTCGAATAAAACTGTCAGCATTGGCCAGCCCAGCAGCCTCGTACACCTTTGACAAACATTAATTAAATTAGTAATACCAAACTAGTGACAGGTAATACAAACAAAGTAACATAGAATCAAACCAGCTACCTTCTAATTACAAGGCGAGTACAGCAGTACTATAATCACTCAACCACCAAGCTGACATAAAAACTTTTACTCATACCAGTACTCATAACGTTTTTAATGTGTTACATTTTAACAAGTTACCTTTAAGCATGTTATGTTACATTTTAACATGTTTTACGATCAAGTCATTCCCTTGCAACTGACCTGGTAGCCTCCTCTAGTATGAGGATGGATGGGATTTTCAGTAGAGCGCTAAGAGTGCTTGTAGCGGCGATAGCTATCCTCTGTTTCTGGCCCCCAGACACGGTAACTCCTCTCTCCCCCAGAATGGTACTGTAGCCATCAGGGAACTGTCGGATAAAACTGTCAGCATTGGCCAGCCCAGCAGCCACGTACACCTGTGACAAAGATTAATTAAATTAGTAATACCAAACTAGTGACAGGTAATACAAACAAAGTAACATAGAGTCAAACCAGCTACCTTCTGATTACAAGGCGAGTACAGCAGTACTATAATCACTCAACCACCAAGCTGACATAAAAACCGTCGTCGTCGTCGTCGTCGTCGTCGTCGTCGTCGTCGTCGTCGTCGTCGTCGTCGTCTACATTTTTACATTTTACATATTTACATGTTACATTTTAACATTTTTTATGATCAAGTCTTTCCCTTGCAACTGACCTGGTAGCCTCGTCTAGTATGAGGATGGATGGGATTTTCAGTAGAGCGCGGGCGATAGCTATCCTCTGTTTCTGGCCCCCAGACACGGTAACTCCTCTCTCCCCCAGAATGGTACTGTAGCCATCAGGGAACTGTCGGATAAAACTGTCAGCATTGGCCAGCCCAGCAGCCTCGTACACCTGTGACAAAGATTAATTAAATTAGTAATACCAAACTAGTGACGGGTAATACAAACAAAGTAACATAGAATCAAACCAGCTACCTTCTGATTACAGCAGTACTATAATCACTCAACCACCAAGCTGACATAAAAACTTTTACTCATACCAGTACTCATAACGTTTTTAATATGTTACATTTTAACAAGTTACCTTTAAGCATGTTACATTTTAAAAGGTTACAATTTTACATGTTACATTTTTACATGTTACAATTTTACATGTTACATTTTTACATGTTACATTTTAATATGTTACATTTTAACACGTTACATTTAAGCATGTTACATTTTAAAATGTTACATTTTAACACGTTACATTTTAACATGTTACATTTTAACTTCTTATATTTCCACATGTTACATTTTTACATGTTACATTTTAACATGTTTTACGATCAAGTCATTCCCTTGCAACTGACCTGGTAGCCTCGTCTAGTATGAGGATGGATGGGATTTTCAGTAGAGCGCGGGCGATAGCTATCCTCTGTTTCTGGCCCCCAGACACGGTAACTCCTCTCTCCCCCAGAATGGTACTGTAGCCATCAGGGAACTGTCGAATAAAACTGTCAGCATTGGCCAGCCCAGCAGCCTCGTACACCTTTGACAAAGATTAATTAAATTAGTAATACCAAACTAGTGACAGGTAATACAAACAAAGTAACATAGAATCAAACCAGCTACCTTCTAATTACAAGGCGAGTACAGCAGTACTATAATCACTCAACCACCAAGCTGACATAAAAACTTTTACTCATACCAGTACTCATAACGTTTTTAATGTGTTACATTTTAACAAGTTACCTTTAAGCATGTTATGTTACATTTTAACATGTTTTACGATCAAGTCATTCCCTTGCAACTGACCTGGTAGCCTCGTCTAGTATGAGGATGGATGGGATTTTCAGTAGAGCGCTAAGAGTGCTTGTAGCGGCGATAGCTATCCTCTGTTTCTGGCCCCCAGACACGGTAACTCCTCTCTCCCCCAGAATGGTACTGTAGCCATCAGGGAACTGTCGGATAAAACTGTCAGCATTGGCCAGCCCAGCAGCCACGTACACCTGTGACAAAGATTAATTAAATTAGTAATACCAAACTAGTGACAGGTAATACAAACAAAGTAACATAGAGTCAAACCAGCTACCTTCTGATTACAAGGCGAGTACAGCAGTACTATAATCACTCAACCACCAAGCTGACATAAAAACCGTCGTCGTCGTCGTCGTCGTCGTCGTCGTCGTCGTCGTCGTCGTCGTCGTCGTCGTCGTCGTCGTCGTCGTCGTCGTCGTCGTCGTCGTCGTCGTCGTCGTCGTCGTCGTCGTCTACATTTTTACATTTTACATATTTACATGTTACATTTTAACATTTTTTATGATCAAGTCTTTCTATGCAACTGACCTGGTAGCCTCGTCTAGTATGAGGATGGATGGGATTTTCAGTAGAGCGCGGGCGATAGCTATCCTCTGTTTCTGGCCCCCAGACACGGTAACTCCTCTCTCCCCCAGAATGGTACTGTAGCCATCAGGGAACTGTCGGATAAAACTGTCAGCATTGGCCAGCCCAGCAGCCTCGTACACCTGTGACAAAGATTAATTAAATTAGTAATACCAAACTAGTGACGGGTAATACAAACAAAGTAACATAGAATCAAACCAGCTACCTTCTGATTACAGCAGTACTATAATCACTCAACCACCAAGCTGACATAAAAACTTTTACTCATACCAGTACTCATAACGTTTTTAATATGTTACATTTTAACAAGTTACCTTTAAGCATGTTACATTTTAAAAGGTTACAATTTTACATGTTACATTTTTACATGTTACAATTTTACATGTTACATTTTTACATGTTACATTTTAATATGTTACATTTTAACACGTTACATTTAAGCATGTTACATTTTAAAATGTTACATTTTAACACGTTACATTTTAACATGTTACATTTTAACTTCTTATATTTCCACATGTTACATTTTTACATGTTACATTTTAACATGTTTTACGATCAAGTCATTCCCTTGCAACTGACCTGGTAGCCTCGTCTAGTATGAGGATGGATGGGATTTTCAGTAGAGCGCGGGCGATAGCTATCCTCTGTTTCTGGCCCCCAGACACGGTAACTCCTCTCTCCCCCAGAATGGTACTGTAGCCATCAGGGAACTGTCGAATAAAACTGTCAGCATTGGCCAGCCCAGCAGCCTCGTACACCTTTGACAAACATTAATTAAATTAGTAATACCAAACTAGTGACAGGTAATACAAACAAAGTAACATAGAATCAAACCAGCTACCTTCTAATTACAAGGCGAGTACAGCAGTACTATAATCACTCAACCACCAAGCTGACATAAAAACTTTTACTCATACCAGTACTCATAACGTTTTTAATGTGTTACATTTTAACAAGTTACCTTTAAGCATGTTATGTTACATTTTAACATGTTTTACGATCAAGTCATTCCCTTGCAACTGACCTGGTAGCCTCCTCTAGTATGAGGATGGATGGGATTTTCAGTAGAGCGCTAAGAGTGCTTGTAGCGGCGATAGCTATCCTCTGTTTCTGGCCCCCAGACACGGTAACTCCTCTCTCCCCCAGAATGGTACTGTAGCCATCAGGGAACTGTCGGATAAAACTGTCAGCATTGGCCAGCCCAGCAGCCACGTACACCTGTGACAAAGATTAATTAAATTAGTAATACCAAACTAGTGACAGGTAATACAAACAAAGTAACATAGAGTCAAACCAGCTACCTTCTGATTACAAGGCGAGTACAGCAGTACTATAATCACTCAACCACCAAGCTGACATAAAAACCGTCGTCGTCGTCGTCGTCGTCGTCGTCGTCGTCGTCGTCGTCGTCGTCGTCGTCGTCGTCTACATTTTTACATTTTACATATTTACATGTTACATTTTAACATTTTTTATGATCAAGTCTTTCCCTTGCAACTGACCTGGTAGCCTCGTCTAGTATGAGGATGGATGGGATTTTCAGTAGAGCGCGGGCGATAGCTATCCTCTGTTTCTGGCCCCCAGACACGGTAACTCCTCTCTCCCCCAGAATGGTACTGTAGCCATCAGGGAACTGTCGGATAAAACTGTCAGCATTGGCCAGCCCAGCAGCCTCGTACACCTGTGACAAAGATTAATTAAATTAGTAATACCAAACTAGTGACGGGTAATACAAACAAAGTAACATAGAATCAAACCAGCTACCTTCTGATTACAGCAGTACTATAATCACTCAACCACCAAGCTGACATAAAAACTTTTACTCATACCAGTACTCATAACGTTTTTAATATGTTACATTTTAACAAGTTACCTTTAAGCATGTTACATTTTAAAAGGTTACAATTTTACATGTTACATTTTTACATGTTACAATTTTACATGTTACATTTTTACATGTTACATTTTAATATGTTACATTTTAACACGTTACATTTAAGCATGTTACATTTTAAAATGTTACATTTTAACACGTTACATTTTAACATGTTACATTTTAACTTCTTATATTTCCACATGTTACATTTTTACATGTTACATTTTAACATGTTTTACGATCAAGTCATTCCCTTGCAACTGACCTGGTAGCCTCGTCTAGTATGAGGATGGATGGGATTTTCAGTAGAGCGCGGGCGATAGCTATCCTCTGTTTCTGGCCCCCAGACACGGTAACTCCTCTCTCCCCCAGAATGGTACTGTAGCCATCAGGGAACTGTCGAATAAAACTGTCAGCATTGGCCAGCCCAGCAGCCTCGTACACCTTTGACAAACATTAATTAAATTAGTAATACCAAACTAGTGACAGGTAATACAAACAAAGTAACATAGAATCAAACCAGCTACCTTCTAATTACAAGGCGAGTACAGCAGTACTATAATCACTCAACCACCAAGCTGACATAAAAACTTTTACTCATACCAGTACTCATAACGTTTTTAATGTGTTACATTTTAACAAGTTACCTTTAAGCATGTTATGTTACATTTTAACATGTTTTACGATCAAGTCATTCCCTTGCAACTGACCTGGTAGCCTCCTCTAGTATGATGGATGGGATTTTCAGTAGAGCGCTAAGAGTGCTTGTAGCGGCGATAGCTATCCTCTGTTTCTGGCCCCCAGACACGGTAACTCCTCTCTCCCCCAGAATGGTACTGTAGCCATCAGGGAACTGTCGGATAAAACTGTCAGCATTGGCCAGCCCAGCAGCCACGTACACCTGTGACAAAGATTAATTAAATTAGTAATACCAAACTAGTGACAGGTAATACAAACAAAGTAACATAGAGTCAAACCAGCTACCTTCTGATTACAAGGCGAGTACAGCAGTACTATAATCACTCAACCACCAAGCTGACATAAAAACCGTCGTCGTCGTCGTCGTCGTCGTCGTCGTCGTCGTCGTCGTCGTCGTCGTCGTCGTCGTCTACATTTTTACATTTTACATATTTACATGTTACATTTTAACATTTTTTATGATCAAGTCTTTCCCTTGCAACTGACCTGGTAGCCTCGTCTAGTATGAGGATGGATGGGATTTTCAGTAGAGCGCGGGCGATAGCTATCCTCTGTTTCTGGCCCCCAGACACGGTAACTCCTCTCTCCCCCAGAATGGTACTGTAGCCATCAGGGAACTGTCGGATAAAACTGTCAGCATTGGCCAGCCCAGCAGCCTCGTACACCTGTGACAAAGATTAATTAAATTAGTAATACCAAACTAGTGACGGGTAATACAAACAAAGTAACATAGAATCAAACCAGCTACCTTCTGATTACAGCAGTACTATAATCACTCAACCACCAAGCTGACATAAAAACTTTTACTCATACCAGTACTCATAACGTTTTTAATATGTTACATTTTAACAAGTTACCTTTAAGCATGTTACATTTTAAAAGGTTACAATTTTACATGTTACATTTTTACATGTTACAATTTTACATGTTACATTTTTACATGTTACATTTTAATATGTTACATTTTAACACGTTACATTTAAGCATGTTACATTTTAAAATGTTACATTTTAACACGTTACATTTTAACATGTTACATTTTAACTTCTTATATTTCCACATGTTACATTTTTACATGTTACATTTTAACATGTTTTACGATCAAGTCATTCCCTTGCAACTGACCTGGTAGCCTCGTCTAGTATGAGGATGGATGGGATTTTCAGTAGAGCGCGGGCGATAGCTATCCTCTGTTTCTGGCCCCCAGACACGGTAACTCCTCTCTCCCCCAGAATGGTACTGTAGCCATCAGGGAACTGTCGAATAAAACTGTCAGCATTGGCCAGCCCAGCAGCCTCGTACACCTTTGACAAAGATTAATTAAATTAGTAATACCAAACTAGTGACAGGTAATACAAACAAAGTAACATAGAATCAAACCAGCTACCTTCTAATTACAAGGCGAGTACAGCAGTACTATAATCACTCAACCACCAAGCTGACATAAAAACTTTTACTCATACCAGTACTCATAACGTTTTTAATGTGTTACATTTTAACAAGTTACCTTTAAGCATGTTATGTTACATTTTAACATGTTTTACGATCAAGTCATTCCCTTGCAACTGACCTGGTAGCCTCGTCTAGTATGAGGATGGATGGGATTTTCAGTAGAGCGCTAAGAGTGCTTGTAGCGGCGATAGCTATCCTCTGTTTCTGGCCCCCAGACACGGTAACTCCTCTCTCCCCCAGAATGGTACTGTAGCCATCAGGGAACTGTCGGATAAAACTGTCAGCATTGGCCAGCCCAGCAGCCACGTACACCTGTGACAAAGATTAATTAAATTAGTAATACCAAACTAGTGACAGGTAATACAAACAAAGTAACATAGAGTCAAACCAGCTACCTTCTGATTACAAGGCGAGTACAGCAGTACTATAATCACTCAACCACCAAGCTGACATAAAAACCGTCGTCGTCGTCGTCGTCGTCGTCGTCGTCGTCGTCGTCGTCGTCGTCGTCGTCGTCGTCGTCGTCGTCGTCGTCGTCGTCGTCGTCGTCGTCGTCGTCGTCGTCGTCGTCGTCGTCGTCGTCGTCGTCGTCGTCGTCGTCGTCGTCGTCGTCGTCGTCGTCGTCGTCGTCGTCGTCGTCGTCGTCGTCGTCGTCGTCGTCGTCGTCGTCGTCGTCGTCGTCGTCGTCGTCGTCGTCGTCGTCGTCGTCGTCGTCGTCGTCGTCGTCGTCGTCGTCGTCGTCGTCGTCGTCGTCGTCGTCGTCGTCGTCGTCGTCGTCGTCGTCGTCGTCGTCGTCGTCGTCGTCGTCGTCGTCGTCGTCGTCGTCGTCGTCGTCGTCGTCGTCGTCGTCGTCGTCGTCGTCTACATTTTTACATTTTACATATTTACATGTTACATTTTAACATTTTTTATGATCAAGTCTTTCCCTTGCAACTGACCTGGTAGCCTCGTCTAGTATGAGGATGGATGGGATTTTCAGTAGAGCGCGGGCGATAGCTATCCTCTGTTTCTGGCCCCCAGACACGGTAACTCCTCTCTCCCCCAGAATGGTACTGTAGCCATCAGGGAACTGTCGGATAAAACTGTCAGCATTGGCCAGCCCAGCAGCCTCGTACACCTGTGACAAAGATTAATTAAATTAGTAATACCAAACTAGTGACGGGTAATACAAACAAAGTAACATAGAATCAAACCAGCTACCTTCTGATTACAGCAGTACTATAATCACTCAACCACCAAGCTGACATAAAAACTTTTACTCATACCAGTACTCATAACGTTTTTAATATGTTACATTTTAACAAGTTACCTTTAAGCATGTTACATTTTAAAAGGTTACAATTTTACATGTTACATTTTTACATGTTACATTTTAATATGTTACATTTTAACACGTTACATTTAAGCATGTTACATTTTAAAATGTTACATTTTAACACGTTACATTTTAACATGTTACATTTTAACTTCTTATATTTCCACATGTTACATTTTTACATGTTACATTTTAACATGTTTTACGATCAAGTCATTCCCTTGCAACTGACCTGGTAGCCTCGTCTAGTATGAGGATGGATGGGATTTTCAGTAGAGCGCGGGCGATAGCTATCCTCTGTTTCTGGCCCCCAGACACGGTAACTCCTCTCTCCCCCAGAATGGTACTGTAGCCATCAGGGAACTGTCGAATAAAACTGTCAGCATTGGCCAGCCCAGCAGCCTCGTACACCTTTGACAAAGATTAATTAAATTAGTAATACCAAACTAGTGACAGGTAATACAAACAAAGTAACATAGAATCAAACCAGCTACCTTCTAATTACAAGGCGAGTACAGCAGTACTATAATCACTCAACCACCAAGCTGACATAAAAACTTTTACTCATACCAGTACTCATAACGTTTTTAATGTGTTACATTTTAACAAGTTACCTTTAAGCATGTTATGTTACATTTTAACATGTTTTACGATCAAGTCATTCCCTTGCAACTGACCTGGTAGCCTCGTCTAGTATGAGGATGGATGGGATTTTCAGTAGAGCGCTAAGAGTGCTTGTAGCGGCGATAGCTATCCTCTGTTTCTGGCCCCCAGACACGGTAACTCCTCTCTCCCCCAGAATGGTACTGTAGCCATCAGGGAACTGTCGGATAAAACTGTCAGCATTGGCCAGCCCAGCAGCCACGTACACCTGTGACAAAGATTAATTAAATTAGTAATACCAAACTAGTGACAGGTAATACAAACAAAGTAACATAGAGTCAAACCAGCTACCTTCTGATTACAAGGCGAGTACAGCAGTACTATAATCACTCAACCACCAAGCTGACATAAAAACCGTCGTCGTCGTCGTCGTCGTCGTCGTCGTCGTCGTCGTCGTCGTCGTCGTCGTCGTCGTCGTCGTCGTCGTCATCGTCGTCGTCGTCGTCGTCGTCGTCTACATTTTTACATTTTACATATTTACATGTTACATTTTAACATTTTTTATGATCAAGTCTTTCCCTTGCAACTGACCTGGTAGCCTCGTCTAGTATGAGGATGGATGGGATTTTCAGTAGAGCGCGGGCGATAGCTATCCTCTGTTTCTGGCCCCCAGACACGGTAACTCCTCTCTCCCCCAGAATGGTACTGTAGCCATCAGGGAACTGTCGGATAAAACTGTCAGCATTGGCCAGCCCAGCAGCCTCGTACACCTGTGACAAAGATTAATTAAATTAGTAATACCAAACTAGTGACGGGTAATACAAACAAAGTAACATAGAATCAAACCAGCTACCTTCTGATTACAGCAGTACTATAATCACTCAACCACCAAGCTGACATAAAAACTTTTACTCATACCAGTACTCATAACGTTTTTAATATGTTACATTTTTACAAGTTACCTTTAAGCATGTTACATTTTAAAAGGTTACAATTTTACATGTTACATTTTTACATGTTACAATTTTACATGTTACATTTTTACATGTTACATTTTAATATGTTACATTTTAACACGTTACATTTAAGCATGTTACATTTTAAAATGTTACATTTTAACACGTTACATTTTAACATGTTACATTTTAACTTCTTATATTTCCACATGTTACATTTTTACATGTTACATTTTAACATGTTTTACGATCAAGTCATTCCCTTGCAACTGACCTGGTAGCCTCGTCTAGTATGAGGATGGATGGGATTTTCAGTAGAGCGCGGGCGATAGCTATCCTCTGTTTCTGGCCCCCAGACACGGTAACTCCTCTCTCCCCCAGAATGGTACTGTAGCCATCAGGGAACTGTCGAATAAAACTGTCAGCATTGGCCAGCCCAGCAGCCTCGTACACCTTTGACAAAGATTAATTAAATTAGTAATACCAAACTAGTGACAGGTAATACAAACAAAGTAACATAGAATCAAACCAGCTACCTTCTAATTACAAGGCGAGTACAGCAGTACTATAATCACTCAACCACCAAGCTGACATAAAAACTTTTACTCATACCAGTACTCATAACGTTTTTAATGTGTTACATTTTAACAAGTTACCTTTAAGCATGTTATGTTACATTTTAACATGTTTTACGATCAAGTCATTCCCTTGCAACTGACCTGGTAGCCTCCTCTAGTATGAGGATGGATGGGATTTTCAGTAGAGCGCTAAGAGTGCTTGTAGCGGCGATAGCTATCCTCTGTTTCTGGCCCCCAGACACGGTAACTCCTCTCTCCCCCAGAATGGTACTGTAGCCATCAGGGAACTGTCGGATAAAACTGTCAGCATTGGCCAGCCCAGCAGCCACGTACACCTGTGACAAAGATTAATTAAATTAGTAATACCAAACTAGTGACAGGTAATACAAACAAAGTAACATAGAGTCAAACCAGCTACCTTCTGATTACAAGGCGAGTACAGCAGTACTATAATCACTCAACCACCAAGCTGACATAAAAACCGTCGTCGTCGTCGTCGTCGTCGTCGTCGTCGTCGTCGTCGTCTACATTTTTACATTTTACATATTTACATGTTACATTTTAACATTTTTTATGATCAAGTCTTTCCCTTGCAACTGACCTGGTAGCCTCGTCTAGTATGAGGATGGATGGGATTTTCAGTAGAGCGCGGGCGATAGCTATCCTCTGTTTCTGGCCCCCAGACACGGTAACTCCTCTCTCCCCCAGAATGGTACTGTAGCCATCAGGGAACTGTCGGATAAAACTGTCAGCATTGGCCAGCCCAGCAGCCTCGTACACCTGTGACAAAGATTAATTAAATTAGTAATACCAAACTAGTGACGGGTAATACAAACAAAGTAACATAGAATCAAACCAGCTACCTTCTGATTACAGCAGTACTATAATCACTCAACCACCAAGCTGACATAAAAACTTTTACTCATACCAGTACTCATAACGTTTTTAATATGTTACATTTTAACAAGTTACCTTTAAGCATGTTACATTTTAAAAGGTTACAATTTTACATGTTACATTTTTACATGTTACAATTTTACATGTTACATTTTTACATGTTACATTTTAATATGTTACATTTTAACACGTTACATTTAAGCATGTTACATTTTAAAATGTTACATTTTAACACGTTACATTTTAACATGTTACATTTTAACTTCTTATATTTCCACATGTTACATTTTTACATGTTACATTTTAACATGTTTTACGATCAAGTCATTCCCTTGCAACTGACCTGGTAGCCTCGTCTAGTATGAGGATGGATGGGATTTTCAGTAGAGCGCGGGCGATAGCTATCCTCTGTTTCTGGCCCCCAGACACGGTAACTCCTCTCTCCCCCAGAATGGTACTGTAGCCATCAGGGAACTGTCGAATAAAACTGTCAGCATTGGCCAGCCCAGCAGCCTCGTACACCTTTGACAAAGATTAATTAAATTAGTAATACCAAACTAGTGACAGGTAATACAAACAAAGTAACATAGAATCAAACCAGCTACCTTCTAATTACAAGGCGAGTACAGCAGTACTATAATCACTCAACAACCAAGCTGACATAAAAACTTTTACTCATACCAGTACTCATAACGGTTTTAATGTGTTTTATTTTAACAAGTTACCTTTAAGCATGTTATGTTACATTTTAACATGTTTTACGATCAAGTCATTCCCTTGCAACTGACCTGGTAGCCTCGTCTAGTATGAGGATGGATGGGATTTTCAGTAGAGCGCTAAGAGTGCTTGTAGCGGCGATAGCTATCCTCTGTTTCTGGCCCCCAGACACGGTAACTCCTCTCTCCCCCAGAATGGTACTGTAGCCATCAGGGAACTGTCGGATAAAACTGTCAGCATTGGCCAGCCCAGCAGCCACGTACACCTGTGACAAAGATTAATTAAATTAGTAATACCAAACTAGTGACAGGTAATACAAACAAAGTAACATAGAGTCAAACCAGCTACCTTCTGATTACAAGGCGAGTACAGCAGTACTATAATCACTCAACCACCAAGCTGACATAAAAACCGTCGTCGTCGTCGTCGTCGTCGTCGTCGTCGTCGTCGTCGTCGTCGTCGTCGTCGTCGTCGTCGTCGTCGTCGTCGTCGTCGTCGTCGTCGTCGTCGTCGTCGTCGTCGTCGTCGTCGTCGTCGTCGTCGTCGTCGTCGTCGTCGTCGTCGTCGTCGTCGTCGTCGTCGTCGTCGTCGTCGTCGTCGTCGTCGTCGTCGTCGTCGTCGTCGTCGTCGTCGTCGTCGTCGTCGTCGTCGTCGTCGTCGTCGTCGTCGTCGTCGTCGTCGTCGTCGTCGTCGTCGTCGTCGTCGTCGTCGTCGTCGTCGTCGTCGTCGTCGTCGTCGTCGTCGTCGTCGTCGTCGTCGTCGTCGTCGTCGTCGTCGTCGTCGTCGTCGTCGTCGTCGTCGTCGTCGTCGTCGTCGTCGTCGTCGTCGTCGTCGTCGTCGTCGTCGTCGTCGTCTACATTTTTACATTTTACATATTTACATGTTACATTTTAACATTTTTTATGATCAAGTCTTTCCCTTGCAACTGACCTGGTAGCCTCGTCTAGTATGAGGATGGATGGGATTTTCAGTAGAGCGCGGGCGATAGCTATCCTCTGTTTCTGGCCCCCAGACACGGTAACTCCTCTCTCCCCCAGAATGGTACTGTAGCCATCAGGGAACTGTCGGATAAAACTGTCAGCATTGGCCAGCCCAGCAGCCTCGTACACCTGTGACAAAGATTAATTAAATTAGTAATACCAAACTAGTGACGGGTAATACAAACAAAGTAACATAGAATCAAACCAGCTACCTTCTGATTACAGCAGTACTATAATCACTCAACCACCAAGCTGACATAAAAACTTTTACTCATACCAGTACTCATAACGTTTTTAATATGTTACATTTTAACAAGTTACCTTTAAGCATGTTACATTTTAAAAGGTTACAATTTTACATGTTACATTTTTACATGTTACATTTTAATATGTTACATTTTAACACGTTACATTTAAGCATGTTACATTTTAAAATGTTACATTTTAACACGTTACATTTTAACATGTTACATTTTAACTTCTTATATTTCCACATGTTACATTTTTACATGTTACATTTTAACATGTTTTACGATCAAGTCATTCCCTTGCAACTGACCTGGTAGCCTCGTCTAGTATGAGGATGGATGGGATTTTCAGTAGAGCGCGGGCGATAGCTATCCTCTGTTTCTGGCCCCCAGACACGGTAACTCCTCTCTCCCCCAGAATGGTACTGTAGCCATCAGGGAACTGTCGAATAAAACTGTCAGCATTGGCCAGCCCAGCAGCCTCGTACACCTTTGACAAAGATTAATTAAATTAGTAATACCAAACTAGTGACAGGTAATACAAACAAAGTAACATAGAATCAAACCAGCTACCTTCTAATTACAAGGCGAGTACAGCAGTACTATAATCACTCAACCACCAAGCTGACATAAAAACTTTTACTCATACCAGTACTCATAACCTTTTTTAATGTGTTACATTTTAACAAGTTACCTTTAAGCATGTTATGTTACATTTTAACATGTTTTACGATCAAGTCATTCCCTTGCAACTGACCTGGTAGCCTCGTCTAGTATGAGGATGGATGGGATTTTCAGTAGAGCGCTAAGAGTGCTTGTAGCGGCGATAGCTATCCTCTGTTTCTGGCCCCCAGACACGGTAACTCCTCTCTCCCCCAGAATGGTACTGTAGCCATCAGGGAACTGTCGGATAAAACTGTCAGCATTGGCCAGCCCAGCAGCCACGTACACCTGTGACAAAGATTAATTAAATTAGTAATACCAAACTAGTGACAGGTAATACAAACAAAGTAACATAGAGTCAAACCAGCTACCTTCTGATTACAAGGCGAGTACAGCAGTACTATAATCACTCAACCACCAAGCTGACATAAAAACCGTCGTCGTCGTCGTCGTCGTCGTCGTCGTCGTCGTCGTCGTCGTCGTCGTCGTCGTCGTCGTCGTCGTCGTCGTCGTCGTCGTCGTCGTCGTCGTCGTCGTCGTCGTCGTCTACATTTTTACATTTTACATATTTACATGTTACATTTTAACATTTTTTATGATCAAGTCTTTCCCTTGCAACTGACCTGGTAGCCTCGTCTAGTATGAGGATGGATGGGATTTTCAGTAGAGCGCGGGCGATAGCTATCCTCTGTTTCTGGCCCCCAGACACGGTAACTCCTCTCTCCCCCAGAATGGTACTGTAGCCATCAGGGAACTGTCGGATAAAACTGTCAGCATTGGCCAGCCCAGCAGCCTCGTACACCTGTGACAAAGATTAATTAAATTAGTAATACCAAACTAGTGACGGGTAATACAAACAAAGTAACATAGAATCAAACCAGCTACCTTCTGATTACAGCAGTACTATAATCACTCAACCACCAAGCTGACATAAAAACTTTTACTCATACCAGTACTCATAACGTTTTTAATATGTTACATTTTAACAAGTTACCTTTAAGCATGTTACATTTTAAAAGGTTACAATTTTACATGTTACATTTTTACATGTTACAATTTTACATGTTACATTTTTACATGTTACATTTTAATATGTTACATTTTAACACGTTACATTTAAGCATGTTACATTTTAAAATGTTACATTTTAACACGTTACATTTTAACATGTTACATTTTAACTTCTTATATTTCCACATGTTACATTTTTACATGTTACATTTTAACATGTTTTACGATCAAGTCATTCCCTTGCAACTGACCTGGTAGCCTCGTCTAGTATGAGGATGGATGGGATTTTCAGTAGAGCGCGGGCGATAGCTATCCTCTGTTTCTGGCCCCCAGACACGGTAACTCCTCTCTCCCCCAGAATGGTACTGTAGCCATCAGGGAACTGTCGAATAAAACTGTCAGCATTGGCCAGCCCAGCAGCCTCGTACACCTTTGACAAAGATTAATTAAATTAGTAATACCAAACTAGTGACAGGTAATACAAACAAAGTAACATAGAATCAAACCAGCTACCTTCTAATTACAAGGCGAGTACAGCAGTACTATAATCACTCAACCACCAAGCTGACATAAAAACTTTTACTCATACCAGTACTCATAACGTTTTTAATGTGTTACATTTTAACAAGTTACCTTTAAGCATGTTATGTTACATTTTAACATGTTTTACGATCAAGTCATTCCCTTGCAACTGACCTGGTAGCCTCCTCTAGTATGAGGATGGATGGGATTTTCAGTAGAGCGCTAAGAGTGCTTGTAGCGGCGATAGCTATCCTCTGTTTCTGGCCCCCAGACACGGTAACTCCTCTCTCCCCCAGAATGGTACTGTAGCCATCAGGGAACTGTCGGATAAAACTGTCAGCATTGGCCAGCCCAGCAGCCACGTACACCTGTGACAAAGATTAATTAAATTAGTAATACCAAACTAGTGACAGGTAATACAAACAAAGTAACATAGAGTCAAACCAGCTACCTTCTGATTACAAGGCGAGTACAGCAGTACTATAATCACTCAACCACCAAATTGACATAAAAACCGTCGTCGTCGTCGTCGTCGTCGTCGTCGTCGTCGTCGTCGTCGTCGTCGTCGTCGTCGTCGTCTACATTTTTACATTTTACATATTTACATGTTACATTTTAACATTTTTTATGATCAAGTCTTTCCCTTGCAACTGACCTGGTAGCCTCGTCTAGTATGAGGATGGATGGGATTTTCAGTAGAGCGCGGGCGATAGCTATCCTCTGTTTCTGGCCCCCAGACACGGTAACTCCTCTCTCCCCCAGAATGGTACTGTAGCCATCAGGGAACTGTCGGATAAAACTGTCAGCATTGGCCAGCCCAGCAGCCTCGTACACCTGTGACAAAGATTAATTAAATTAGTAATACCAAACTAGTGACGGGTAATACAAACAAAGTAACATAGAATCAAACCAGCTACCTTCTGATTACAGCAGTACTATAATCACTCAACCACCAAGCTGACATAAAAACTTTTACTCATACCAGTACTCATAACGTTTTTAATATGTTACATTTTAACAAGTTACCTTTAAGCATGTTACATTTTAAAAGGTTACAATTTTACATGTTACATTTTTACATGTTACAATTTTACATGTTACATTTTTACATGTTACATTTTAATATGTTACATTTTAACACGTTACATTTAAGCATGTTACATTTTAAAATGTTACATTTTAACACGTTACATTTTAACATGTTACATTTTAACTTCTTATATTTCCACATGTTACATTTTTACATGTTACATTTTAACATGTTTTACGATCAAGTCATTCCCTTGCAACTGACCTGGTAGCCTCGTCTAGTATGAGGATGGATGGGATTTTCAGTAGAGCGCTAAGAGTGCTTGTAGCGGCGATAGCTATCCTCTGTTTCTGGCCCCCAGACACGGTAACTCCTCTCTCCCCCAGAATGGTACTGTAGCCATCAGGGAACTGTCGGATAAAACTGTCAGCATTGGCCAGCCCAGCAGCCACGTACACCTGTGACAAAGATTAATTAAATTAGTAATACCAAACTAGTGACAGGTAATACAAACAAAGTAACATAGAGTCAAACCAGCTACCTTCTGATTACAAGGCGAGTACAGCAGTACTATAATCACTCAACCACCAAGCTGACATAAAAACCGTCGTCGTCGTCGTCGTCGTCGTCGTCGTCGTCGTCGTCGTCGTCGTCGTCGTCGTCGTCGTCGTCGTCGTCGTCGTCGTCGTCGTCGTCGTCGTCGTCGTCGTCGTCGTCGTCGTCGTCGTCGTCGTCGTCGTCGTCGTCGTCGTCGTCGTCGTCGTCGTCGTCGTCGTCGTCGTCGTCGTCGTCGTCGTCGTCGTCGTCGTCGTCGTCGTCGTCGTCGTCGTCGTCGTCGTCGTCGTCGTCGTCGTCGTCGTCGTCGTCGTCGTCGTCGTCGTCGTCGTCGTCGTCGTCGTCGTCGTCGTCGTCGTCGTCGTCGTCGTCGTCGTCGTCGTCGTCGTCGTCGTCGTCGTCGTCGTCGTCGTCGTCGTCGTCGTCGTCGTCGTCGTCGTCGTCGTCGTCGTCGTCGTCGTCGTCGTCGTCGTCGTCGTCGTCGTCGTCGTCGTCTACATTTTTACATTTTACATATTTACATGTTACATTTTAACATTTTTTATGATCAAGTCTTTCCCTTGCAACTGACCTGGTAGCCTCGTCTAGTATGAGGATGGATGGGATTTTCAGTAGAGCGCGGGCGATAGCTATCCTCTGTTTCTGGCCCCCAGACACGGTAACTCCTCTCTCCCCCAGAATGGTACTGTAGCCATCAGGGAACTGTCGGATAAAACTGTCAGCATTGGCCAGCCCAGCAGCCTCGTACACCTGTGACAAAGATTAATTAAATTAGTAATACCAAACTAGTGACGGGTAATACAAACAAAGTAACATAGAATCAAACCAGCTACCTTCTGATTACAGCAGTACTATAATCACTCAACCACCAAGCTGACATAAAAACTTTTACTCATACCAGTACTCATAACGTTTTTAATATGTTACATTTTAACAAGTTACCTTTAAGCATGTTACATTTTAAAAGGTTACAATTTTACATGTTACATTTTTACATGTTACAATTTTACATGTTACATTTTTACATGTTACATTTTAATATGTTACATTTTAACACGTTACATTTAAGCATGTTACATTTTAAAATGTTACATTTTAACACGTTACATTTTAACATGTTACATTTTAACTTCTTATATTTCCACATGTTACATTTTTACATGTTACATTTTAACATGTTTTACGATCAAGTCATTCCCTTGCAACTGACCTGGTAGCCTCGTCTAGTATGAGGATGGATGGGATTTTCAGTAGAGCGCGGGCGATAGCTATCCTCTGTTTCTGGCCCCCAGACACGGTAACTCCTCTCTCCCCCAGAATGGTACTGTAGCCATCAGGGAACTGTCGAATAAAACTGTCAGCATTGGCCAGCCCAGCAGCCTCGTACACCTTTGACAAAGATTAATTAAATTAGTAATACCAAACTAGTGACAGGTAATACAAACAAAGTAACATAGAATCAAACCAGCTACCTTCTAATTACAAGGCGAGTACAGCAGTACTATAATCACTCAACCACCAAGCTGACATAAAAACTTTTACTCATACCAGTACTCATAACGTTTTTAATGTGTTACATTTTAACAAGTTACCTTTAAGCATGTTATGTTACATTTTAACATGTTTTACGATCAAGTCATTCCCTTGCAACTGACCTGGTAGCCTCGTCTAGTATGAGGATGGATGGGATTTTCAGTAGAGCGCTAAGAGTGCTTGTAGCGGCGATAGCTATCCTCTGTTTCTGGCCCCCAGACACGGTAACTCCTCTCTCCCCCAGAATGGTACTGTAGCCATCAGGGAACTGTCGGATAAAACTGTCAGCATTGGCCAGCCCAGCAGCCACGTACACCTGTGACAAAGATTAATTAAATTAGTAATACCAAACTAGTGACAGGTAATACAAACAAAGTAACATAGAGTCAAACCAGCTACCTTCTGATTACAAGGCGAGTACAGCAGTACTATAATCACTCAACCACCAAGCTGACATAAAAACCGTCGTCGTCGTCGTCGTCGTCGTCGTCGTCGTCGTCGTCGTCGTCGTCGTCGTCGTCGTCGTCGTCGTCGTCGTCGTCGTCGTCGTCGTCGTCGTCGTCGTCGTCGTCGTCGTCGTCGTCGTCGTCGTCGTCGTCGTCGTCGTCGTCGTCGTCGTCGTCGTCGTCGTCGTCGTCGTCGTCGTCGTCGTCGTCGTCGTCGTCGTCGTCGTCGTCGTCGTCGTCGTCGTCGTCGTCGTCTACATTTTTACATTTTACATATTTACATGTTACATTTTAACATTTTTTATGATCAAGTCTTTCCCTTGCAACTGACCTGGTAGCCTCGTCTAGTATGAGGATGGATGGGATTTTCAGTAGAGCGCGGGCGATAGCTATCCTCTGTTTCTGGCCCCCAGACACGGTAACTCCTCTCTCCCCCAGAATGGTACTGTAGCCATCAGGGAACTGTCGGATAAAACTGTCAGCATTGGCCAGCCCAGCAGCCTCGTACACCTGTGACAAAGATTAATTAAATTAGTAATACCAAACTAGTGACGGGTAATACAAACAAAGTAACATAGAATCAAACCAGCTACCTTCTGATTACAGCAGTACTATAATCACTCAACCACCAAGCTGACATAAAAACTTTTACTCATACCAGTACTCATAACGTTTTTAATATGTTACATTTTAACAAGTTACCTTTAAGCATGTTACATTTTAAAAGGTTACAATTTTACATGTTACATTTTTACATGTTACATTTTAATATGTTACATTTTAACACGTTACATTTAAGCATGTTACATTTTAAAATGTTACATTTTAACACGTTACATTTTAACATGTTACATTTTAACTTCTTATATTTCCACATGTTACATTTTTACATGTTACATTTTAACATGTTTTACGATCAAGTCATTCCCTTGCAACTGACCTGGTAGCCTCGTCTAGTATGAGGATGGATGGGATTTTCAGTAGAGCGCGGGCGATAGCTATCCTCTGTTTCTGGCCCCCAGACACGGTAACTCCTCTCTCCCCCAGAATGGTACTGTAGCCATCAGGGAACTGTCGAATAAAACTGTCAGCATTGGCCAGCCCAGCAGCCTCGTACACCTTTGACAAAGATTAATTAAATTAGTAATACCAAACTAGTGACAGGTAATACAAACAAAGTAACATAGAATCAAACCAGCTACCTTCTAATTACAAGGCGAGTACAGCAGTACTATAATCACTCAACCACCAAGCTGACATAAAAACTTTTACTCATACCAGTACTCATAACGTTTTTAATGTGTTACATTTTAACAAGTTACCTTTAAGCATGTTATGTTACATTTTAACATGTTTTACGATCAAGTCATTCCCTTGCAACTGACCTGGTAGCCTCGTCTAGTATGAGGATGGATGGGATTTTCAGTAGAGCGCTAAGAGTGCTTGTAGCGGCGATAGCTATCCTCTGTTTCTGGCCCCCAGACACGGTAACTCCTCTCTCCCCCAGAATGGTACTGTAGCCATCAGGGAACTGTCGGATAAAACTGTCAGCATTGGCCAGCCCAGCAGCCACGTACACCTGTGACAAAGATTAATTAAATTAGTAATACCAAACTAGTGACAGGTAATACAAACAAAGTAACATAGAGTCAAACCAGCTACCTTCTGATTACAAGGCGAGTACAGCAGTACTATAATCACTCAACCACCAAGCTGACATAAAAACCGTCGTCGTCGTCGTCGTCGTCGTCGTCGTCGTCGTCGTCGTCGTCGTCGTCGTCGTCGTCGTCGTCGTCGTCGTCGTCGTCGTCGTCGTCTACATTTTTACATTTTACATATTTACATGTTACATTTTAACATTTTTTATGATCAAGTCTTTCCCTTGCAACTGACCTGGTAGCCTCGTCTAGTATGAGGATGGATGGGATTTTCAGTAGAGCGCGGGCGATAGCTATCCTCTGTTTCTGGCCCCCAGACACGGTAACTCCTCTCTCCCCCAGAATGGTACTGTAGCCATCAGGGAACTGTCGGATAAAACTGTCAGCATTGGCCAGCCCAGCAGCCTCGTACACCTGTGACAAAGATTAATTAAATTAGTAATACCAAACTAGTGACGGGTAATACAAACAAAGTAACATAGAATCAAACCAGCTACCTTCTGATTACAGCAGTACTATAATCACTCAACCACCAAGCTGACATAAAAACTTTTACTCATACCAGTACTCATAACGTTTTTAATATGTTACATTTTAACAAGTTACCTTTAAGCATGTTACATTTTAAAAGGTTACAATTTTACATGTTACATTTTTACATGTTACAATTTTACATGTTACATTTTTACATGTTACATTTTAATATGTTACATTTTAACACGTTACATTTAAGCATGTTACATTTTAAAATGTTACATTTTAACACGTTACATTTTAACATGTTACATTTTAACTTCTTATATTTCCACATGTTACATTTTTACATGTTACATTTTAACATGTTTTACGATCAAGTCATTCCCTTGCAACTGACCTGGTAGCCTCGTCTAGTATGAGGATGGATGGGATTTTCAGTAGAGCGCGGGCGATAGCTATCCTCTGTTTCTGGCCCCCAGACACGGTAACTCCTCTCTCCCCCAGAATGGTACTGTAGCCATCAGGGAACTGTCGAATAAAACTGTCAGCATTGGCCAGCCCAGCAGCCTCGTACACCTTTGACAAAGATTAATTAAATTAGTAATACCAAACTAGTGACAGGTAATACAAACAAAGTAACATAGAATCAAACCAGCTACCTTCTAATTACAAGGCGAGTACAGCAGTACTATAATCACTCAACCACCAAGCTGACATAAAAACTTTTACTCATACCAGTACTCATAACGTTTTTAATGTGTTACATTTTAACAAGTTACCTTTAAGCATGTTATGTTACATTTTAACATGTTTTACGATCAAGTCATTCCCTTGCAACTGACCTGGTAGCCTCCTCTAGTATGAGGATGGATGGGATTTTCAGTAGAGCGCTAAGAGTGCTTGTAGCGGCGATAGCTATCCTCTGTTTCTGGCCCCCAGACACGGTAACTCCTCTCTCCCCCAGAATGGTACTGTAGCCATCAGGGAACTGTCGGATAAAACTGTCAGCATTGGCCAGCCCAGCAGCCACGTACACCTGTGACAAAGATTAATTAAATTAGTAATACCAAACTAGTGACAGGTAATACAAACAAAGTAACATAGAGTCAAACCAGCTACCTTCTGATTACAAGGCGAGTACAGCAGTACTATAATCACTCAACCACCAAGCTGACATAAAAACCGTCGTCGTCGTCGTCGTCGTCGTCGTCGTCGTCGTCGTCGTCGTCGTCGTCGTCGTCGTCGTCGTCGTCGTCGTCGTCGTCGTCGTCGTCGTCGTCGTCTACATTTTTACATTTTACATATTTACATGTTACATTTTAACATTTTTTATGATCAAGTCTTTCCCTTGCAACTGACCTGGTAGCCTCGTCTAGTATGAGGATGGATGGGATTTTCAGTAGAGCGCAGGCGATAGCTATCCTCTGTTTCTGGCCCCCAGACACGGTAACTCCTCTCTCCCCCAGAATGGTACTGTAGCCATCAGGGAACTGTCGGATAAAACTGTCAGCATTGGCCAGCCCAGCAGCCTCGTACACCTGTGACAAAGATTAATTAAATTAGTAATACCAAACTAGTGACGGGTAATACAAACAAAGTAACATAGAATCAAACCAGCTACCTTCTGATTACAGCAGTACTATAATCACTCAACCACCAAGCTGACATAAAAACTTTTACTCATACCAGTACTCATAACGTTTTTAATATGTTACATTTTAACAAGTTACCTTTAAGCATGTTACATTTTAAAAGGTTACAATTTTACATGTTACATTTTTACATGTTACAATTTTACATGTTACATTTTTACATGTTACATTTTAATATGTTACATTTTAACACGTTACATTTAAGCATGTTACATTTTAAAATGTTACATTTTAACACGTTACATTTTAACATGTTACATTTTAACTTCTTATATTTCCACATGTTACATTTTTACATGTTACATTTTAACATGTTTTACGATCAAGTCATTCCCTTGCAACTGACCTGGTAGCCTCGTCTAGTATGAGGATGGATGGGATTTTCAGTAGAGCGCGGGCGATAGCTATCCTCTGTTTCTGGCCCCCAGACACGGTAACTCCTCTCTCCCCCAGAATGGTACTGTAGCCATCAGGGAACTGTCGAATAAAACTGTCAGCATTGGCCAGCCCAGCAGCCTCGTACACCTTTGACAAAGATTAATTAAATTAGTAATACCAAACTAGTGACAGGTAATACAAACAAAGTAACATAGAATCAAACCAGCTACCTTCTAATTACAAGGCGAGTACAGCAGTACTATAATCACTCAACCACCAAGCTGACATAAAAACTTTTACTCATACCAGTACTCATAACGTTTTTAATGTGTTACATTTTAACAAGTTACCTTTAAGCATGTTATGTTACATTTTAACATGTTTTACGATCAAGTCATTCCCTTGCAACTGACCTGGTAGCCTCGTCTAGTATGAGGATGGATGGGATTTTCAGTAGAGCGCTAAGAGTGCTTGTAGCGGCGATAGCTATCCTCTGTTTCTGGCCCCCAGACACGGTAACTCCTCTCTCCCCCAGAATGGTACTGTAGCCATCAGGGAACTGTCGGATAAAACTGTCAGCATTGGCCAGCCCAGCAGCCACGTACACCTGTGACAAAGATTAATTAAATTAGTAATACCAAACTAGTGACAGGTAATACAAACAAAGTAACATAGAGTCAAACCAGCTACCTTCTGATTACAAGGCGAGTACAGCAGTACTATAATCACTCAACCACCAAGCTGACATAAAAACCGTCGTCGTCGTCGTCGTCGTCGTCGTCGTCGTCGTCGTCGTCGTCGTCGTCGTCGTCGTCGTCGTCGTCGTCGTCGTCGTCGTCGTCGTCGTCGTCGTCGTCGTCGTCGTCGTCGTCGTCGTCGTCGTCGTCGTCGTCGTCGTCGTCGTCGTCGTCGTCGTCGTCGTCGTCGTCGTCGTCGTCGTCGTCGTCGTCGTCGTCGTCGTCGTCGTCGTCGTCGTCGTCGTCGTCGTCGTCGTCGTCGTCGTCGTCGTCGTCGTCGTCGTCGTCGTCGTCGTCGTCGTCGTCGTCGTCGTCGTCGTCGTCGTCGTCGTCGTCGTCGTCGTCGTCGTCGTCGTCGTCGTCGTCGTCGTCGTCGTCGTCGTCGTCGTCGTCGTCGTCGTCGTCGTCGTCGTCGTCGTCGTCGTCGTCGTCGTCGTCGTCGTCGTCGTCGTCGTCGTCGTCGTCGTCGTCGTCGTCGTCGTCGTCGTCGTCGTCGTCGTCGTCGTCGTCGTCGTCGTCGTCGTCGTCGTCGTCGTCGTCGTCGTC
Organism: Macrosteles quadrilineatus; assembly: GCF_028750875.1. Classification (NCBI taxonomy): domain Eukaryota; kingdom Metazoa; phylum Arthropoda; class Insecta; order Hemiptera; family Cicadellidae; genus Macrosteles; species Macrosteles quadrilineatus. The sequence continues at coordinate 122,402 of NW_026542802.1, forward strand.
GTCGTCTACATTTTTACATTTTACATATTTACATGTTACATTTTAACATTTTTTATGATCAAGTCTTTCCCTTGCAACTGACCTGGTAGCCTCGTCTAGTATGAGGATGGATGGGATTTTCAGTAGAGCGCGGGCGATAGCTATCCTCTGTTTCTGGCCCCCAGACACGGTAACTCCTCTCTCCCCCAGAATGGTACTGTAGCCATCAGGGAACTGTCGGATAAAACTGTCAGCATTGGCCAGCCCAGCAGCCTCGTACACCTGTGACAAAGATTAATTAAATTAGTAATACCAAACTAGTGACGGGTAATACAAACAAAGTAACATAGAATCAAACCAGCTACCTTCTGATTACAGCAGTACTATAATCACTCAACCACCAAGCTGACATAAAAACTTTTACTCATACCAGTACTCATAACGTTTTTAATATGTTACATTTTAACAAGTTACCTTTAAGCATGTTACATTTTAAAAGGTTACAATTTTACATGTTACATTTTTACATGTTACATTTTAATATGTTACATTTTAACACGTTACATTTAAGCATGTTACATTTTAAAATGTTACATTTTAACACGTTACATTTTAACATGTTACATTTTAACTTCTTATATTTCCACATGTTACATTTTTACATGTTACATTTTAACATGTTTTACGATCAAGTCATTCCCTTGCAACTGACCTGGTAGCCTCGTCTAGTATGAGGATGGATGGGATTTTCAGTAGAGCGCGGGCGATAGCTATCCTCTGTTTCTGGCCCCCAGACACGGTAACTCCTCTCTCCCCCAGAATGGTACTGTAGCCATCAGGGAACTGTCGAATAAAACTGTCAGCATTGGCCAGCCCAGCAGCCTCGTACACCTTTGACAAAGATTAATTAAATTAGTAATACCAAACTAGTGACAGGTAATACAAACAAAGTAACATAGAATCAAACCAGCTACCTTCTAATTACAAGGCGAGTACAGCAGTACTATAATCACTCAACCACCAAGCTGACATAAAAACTTTTACTCATACCAGTACTCATAACGTTTTTAATGTGTTACATTTTAACAAGTTACCTTTAAGCATGTTATGTTACATTTTAACATGTTTTACGATCAAGTCATTCCCTTGCAACTGACCTGGTAGCCTCGTCTAGTATGAGGATGGATGGGATTTTCAGTAGAGCGCTAAGAGTGCTTGTAGCGGCGATAGCTATCCTCTGTTTCTGGCCCCCAGACACGGTAACTCCTCTCTCCCCCAGAATGGTACTGTAGCCATCAGGGAACTGTCGGATAAAACTGTCAGCATTGGCCAGCCCAGCAGCCACGTACACCTGTGACAAAGATTAATTAAATTAGTAATACCAAACTAGTGACAGGTAATACAAACAAAGTAACATAGAGTCAAACCAGCTACCTTCTGATTACAAGGCGAGTACAGCAGTACTATAATCACTCAACCACCAAGCTGACATAAAAACCGTCGTCGTCGTCGTCGTCGTCGTCGTCGTCGTCGTCGTCGTCGTCGTCGTCGTCTACATTTTTACATTTTACATATTTACATGTTACATTTTAACATTTTTTATGATCAAGTCTTTCCCTTGCAACTGACCTGGTAGCCTCGTCTAGTATGAGGATGGATGGGATTTTCAGTAGAGCGCGGGCGATAGCTATCCTCTGTTTCTGGCCCCCAGACACGGTAACTCCTCTCTCCCCCAGAATGGTACTGTAGCCATCAGGGAACTGTCGGATAAAACTGTCAGCATTGGCCAGCCCAGCAGCCTCGTACACCTGTGACAAAGATTAATTAAATTAGTAATACCAAACTAGTGACGGGTAATACAAACAAAGTAACATAGAATCAAACCAGCTACCTTCTGATTACAGCAGTACTATAATCACTCAACCACCAAGCTGACATAAAAACTTTTACTCATACCAGTACTCATAACGTTTTTAATATGTTACATTTTAACAAGTTACCTTTAAGCATGTTACATTTTAAAAGGTTACAATTTTACATGTTACATTTTTACATGTTACAATTTTACATGTTACATTTTTACATGTTACATTTTAATATGTTACATTTTAACACGTTACATTTAAGCATGTTACATTTTAAAATGTTACATTTTAACACGTTACATTTTAACATGTTAGTAGTGGAGAACTACCGGTTTAACAGCACTTGGGGCGTTTTTTCCCATAAGAATAACATGGGGATCATTTTTTGGCCACCAAAACCAAAAATCCTGATCTTTGCCTAAATATCCCTATATAATTGTCAAACCTTATTTCTTACTTATTCCCTATAAATATATTTGATATTAAGCTAAAAAAGCTATTTCTTACATTTATTTGCCCTTACAAGTGTACATTTAGAGTAGATACAATAGGACAATATGACACCACTTTAGGCACGTTTTCCCCATAAGAATAACATGGTGAGCTTTTTTTGACCACTTTTTTAAAAATCCAGCTCTCGACCAATACAAGCCTATATAAATGATCAATACCATTGTATAACTTCATTACTATTTCAAATCCACATGCATTCACATGTATATTCTCAAAATCATCAACTTGACAGTGCGAGGTTTGTACGCGAACTTGTGCGCGCTCCCGGCTCATGGCGTGCTCCCTTGGACATCCTTAGTGGAAATCCATGAGTTCTGGCTACTTGGGAACCCAAGCCATTTGACATACTATAAATCACCTTTTTTCCTAATTATCTTCTCTACCAAATACATGTCCTTATACTTGGTCTTTAACAACTCCTCTGTATAGAAGCCTCCTCTGATTATATTGCCATTTTCATCTTTCAAGATATAAGTCACAGGCTTTGTATTCTTAACTTCTGCTATTGTAAATAGCTCACCTGTCCAATTTGGAGTATATCCTTTACTAAAAACATGTTTATACTTGGAAATCCTCACACTATCACCCACCTTATATCTTGGCTTTTTAACTTGCACTACTTTAGAAGTCCTTTCATGCAACCTCTCATGCACATATTTACTATTCTTAATATTCACTTGGTTAGGCTTCATACCTATAGATCTATGCACCTTATTATTATATTTTCGAATTAACTTTGGAAGTAAATCCAACCATTTATAACTTCCCTGAGCACTAAATTCCCTATATAACCAATTTTTTAAAGTTCTCTGAAACCTCTCCACAATTGCAGCCTTAGTTGTAGAAAACGTGTGATAGTGATTAATATTTAATTTTTTCATTAGTTTGCTAAAATATTGATTAAAAAATTCTTTTCCATTGTCAGATTGAATGTTTTTAACCCCCTTTGGTAGAATGGTTTTAATGGCTTCTGTAACCACCAACCCTGTCTTATTCTTTAGCGGAGCAGCATAAGCTTTTTTAGAAAATGTATCTATTAAAGTTAAAATATATTTATTGCCAGAATTTTCTCTAGCATAGTTTTGCATATCAATTAAATCTATTTGTATGGTTTCGTTTATACCTAATACTTTAAAAGATCTTCTAATGAAATTCTTTCTTGCAGGCTTATGAAGTTCGTATGCAATTTCATTCATTTTTTATAACATCATCCTTTCCTTGTACTGTAAATATATTACCATTAGCCCCAATCAACAGATTATCTTCCATTCTTTTAAATACATAGTTTTCTGGTATATAAGGTCTATTATCTATATACTTAAATCCACTCAAAGATGTAGGGTCGGCAACTAATAAATCAGGATTGTATTCCATCAAATTAAATTTTCTTCCTGCATATACAAATTTTGATCCATCATAATACATAGCTTGTGACATTAAACAAATATCATCTAAATATTCCCCCTTTGGCAGATTCCTTATAAATTGTTTTTTGGCATCCCAACATTTTTCTTTTTTATCAAAAGTTATAGTCTGTTCTTTTATAACACAGTCAGTGTCATCAACGGCGGGTTTTACACGTACTAACCTTTTATTATTAAAATCCCAATAGCCTGCTTCCATTTTTGGAACTTGTGAAACATTCACAGCATCTTTACTATCTGTACCTTCCATCAAATTGCTAAGTTTCTGTTTCTTAGCATTCCAAACACCATTCTCAGATTCTAAAAATTCATAATTATTATCGTCTTGTACAAATTTACCATCTTCTTTTCGTATTAAAGTCTGTTGTAAAGTGGGCACATCATTTAAACTTTCACCCTTTTCCACATTAGTAATTTTCTGTTTCTTAGCATTCCAAACACCATTCTCTGATTCTAAAAATTCATAATTATTACTGTCTTGTACAAATGTACCACCGTCTTTACGTATTAAAGTCTGTTGTAAAGTGGGCACATCATCTAAACTTTCACCTTTTTCCACATTAGTAATTTTCTGTTTTTTAGCATTCCAATTTTTATTCTTGGATTCTAAAAACTCATATTTAGTTTTACCTTGTAAAAAGACATCACCTTTTCTAGTTAATGTCTGTCCCAAAGTTGATACATCATCTACAATCTCCCCATCTTTAACATTACCAATTTTACGGTTTAAACCATTCCAACTATCGTCTTGTAAATTTAAAGTAGGTTCACTACTAGCCCTGGGTTCTGCAGGCTTATTATATGGATTATATAAACGATAAAATTTATCTATAAACATATTTTTATTTAATAAATAATTCCACTTTCTCTCAATTCCTCAATAATGGAATCTATTTCATTATCCACTCCTGAGTTACCGGCTTGGCGACTTAGCCAAAGAAGTCTTAACCTATCTACAAGCTCATTAGGATCATCCCAATAAATATAGTCTATTTTCTTACCAGTCACTTGTCTCAAACCTTCACCAACAGATTTAAAAAGAGGTTTAATTATATTAAGATATTTAGTATGTCTATTACTTGAAATTGGTGCACCATCTTTGTAACTCTTTAAATGTCCATTTGTAGCTTCCAAAATTTCTTTATAATTTTGCAAATCAGCCGGAGTATAATCCTCAGGTTCTTTTAAAGTTAACAATTGCCACAAACCTTTTGTCCCCTTGTAGGTTTTATTTGCAATTGTAACATCATCATTGGCAATATCAACTTCCTTATTTCCAATAAAAAATTTATTTGCTTCTCGTCTAATACCATATGTAGTGTCTGTCATACTACTTTTACTGAGGTAATTTCCTAAATAGTCTGATGCTAAAAGACCAAAATCTAATTTCTGTGGAGTAGATTGTTGTAATGGTTGTAATCTTGGTATTATTGGTATTCTAGATGGAGTCATTGGGAGAATCTCCATTCGAGGCCTCTCTGTTTTGGCAATTTTTTTTAATTCTTGTAATGGCTCTATTAAAGGTTGGAATGTTTGGAACCTCTCTTCAGCCTCTAGAAACTTGCCACGTTTTAAAGCTCTATATTTCTCTCGTATTTGATTTGCAGAGTCAACCAATTCTTGTTGAATGTTTTTCATCTTTTATTTACATTTTATTTATCTCATTTGACAAAGGATTGTACTCAAACACTTTATCATGTATTATCAAACAATATGCAGATGTATTTGCTGGCACATTTTCTGCAGTTTCAATCTCTAATTTAATATCAACAATTCCTTCCTTCACTGTTTCGTTCTGTCTAGAACAGTCTATTACAATTAGTGGATATTTCTTCATAAACTCAGCCCTACTAATCATAGGATCTGGGATAGTATTATAGTAAGTCTCTCTAAACCTCATAAACATCTCATAAGCTTTAGAGACATCTCCATTTTCAAAGTCGAGATTTAAATCACTATAAGGATAATATTCAGAGTTTAGAAATACTTTGAGATTTTTTAACTTACAGTGATCAAATTCATCAGTTCTTTTTCGTGCACTATTATCCCTAGCTGTTTGGAAACCAAATATAATATACCTAGGCTTCTCCAAACTTGAAGATGTCTTTACTGACCATGTATGTCTTGTAGTATTGGGATATGATGGAAGTTCATGCAACTCTAAGCTTCTAAATGCAATTTGCAAATTTTTATTTTGCAGTAACATCTTTTGTAATTGTAACTTCTCCCCATCTGATGGTATTACATGTGGCATCACCCATTGAATTGAGTTAAGTGTAATTTTAGGAATCATATCAGCAGTACCACTGGCTGGAGCACTAGTGGTTGTTAATATACAATTCAAATCATTTTTGGATCTTTTTAACACCAATTCTTGTTTGACATTTACTAATACCTTATTAAAATCCTCAAATACACCCATTAACAGTTCTAATGGCAAACAAGTACTAAACTTGCCACTTTTATGGAACTCTTTTAAATTCGTGTCAGAATCAAATGCCACATTTGACAATTTAGTAGTTTTATTGTAAGAGCTCAATATTTTCATAAGACTAGAAATTCCTGGGTTTCTTACAATGTCTATTTCTTTACCTGCGACTTCATATCTAATTTCATCAAATAAGAATGCAAATGCATTATTTATAAAATGACCTTTATCATGATTTTCAATTTCTCCCTTAATATACAGATAACTCCTACACGGGAGAGTTAGCAAATCTTGATTATTAATACATATTCGAATTTCATCGGAATTATTTATTGCCAAAGTGTTGTGGGGAACATAGGAGTGATTTGTAATTTTAACCACACTATCGTCGAATTGGGATTTCCCTGTAACGTCTAGAAAATCTTCCATTTTTATTAATAGAAAATTTTAACTTTAGTCCTATTGACTTTAGGAACCTAGCATTTTGTACACTTATAGATAAATTCTTATAAATTCTCATATCTTTTTTATATGACAAGTAATTGTAGTTTCTTCTCCATTAAAGTCAATTGCCTTGTCATGCTGATCGGCAAATGTAATACTGACAACATCTAAACTTCTCTTATTTACAGGAAAATATATAATATTTCTTGGAACTTCAATAATTTTGTAGCCAGGAGGAGCTTCTGGATAAAAGCTATGTATGGTGTGTGATTTGTTTCCGTTTAAATAGGACCCGTTTGCAATATTACATTTTACTCTAATCACATTTACATTATTAATGTTTATTTTATTTGTAGATTCAAACTGAACACCAGGAGTAGAAACACCTTTAAATCCCAATAAAACAAACCCTAAACATGGTTTTGTAAAATCAAACACGTGGCTAGAAAGTAATGTCGCTTTCATAGTTTTATTATTAGCTGTAAGGAAAAAGTCTGGGATTTGCTTTTGAATTTCCTTTGCAAGCTCAACCACCTCATATGTTCCTTCAGAAATTTCTATTGTAACTGGAGCTTTGTGGTCATAATAGAAAACATCATCACCTTCTTCAATGGTTAATTTGTTGCCTTTAAGTTGATTTAATTTTGGAATAAGCCCTTTAAATAAAAGTTTGACTTTAGTATTAATTAATGCTTCTCCATTCTTATGTATTATAACTTTAAGTTTACCATCTAATAACTGGTTTAAATCATCAACTAAGATCTCTCCCTTTGGTAATGTTTTTTTCTCTACTTTGTAATATGTTAAAGTATTAAGTGGTTTTTTTACATTAAATATAGAATTATAACTTTGAAAATCTACTAATCCAATTACATAATCATCATTTAATTCAATGGGAGGAAAGAACACTGACTTTAGCTCTGGCTCTGTACCCGAAAATGTTATAGTAAATGAATCCATTTTTATAAACAAAAATTTTTTATGAATGATAAACATAAAATTCCACAAATAGAACTATTTAAATCTTGTATTTGATCGGTTGTATAGAATATTTTATGTCCCTCAAAATATTTAATTACTTCTTTTGGAGGTTGGATTCCAAATGGGTCAAAATAAATTACAATATCTTTATTTTTACGATATGCTGTCCAATGTGTGCCAGATGAACTGTCTAAATTAACTATTCCGCACTCTTTTACTTTTGGTGTTAGATTTTTTAGCTCGTTTTTTAGGTACACCCCCCGGAAGTGAGGCACGTCTTTTGCGGCCTCTAACAGCTGGTAGTTGTCCATCTTTTTTATTAAATTTTAATCCCATTCCCATTTTTGCTTTTGCCTTCATCAAATTTGTCACCGCATAAGCTGCAGCTCTTTCAGCAAGATTTGCGTCATTTGCCGTTACTCTAGTCCAAGCTAAGTCTGCTAATCTCATGTCTGCTTTGTTCCGAGCAGCGGTATCGGGATTATTCATGTAGAATATGTCATGCTCTTTACAATAAGAGTCTAGCTTATTTTTTGGAGGTACATTTTTGGCTAAATTTTGACGTATATTCGTTCCAGGTCCACAGTACCGATATGATGGTATGTGAAGTGGAAATGGAAGATTATTTATAAGAGTATTCAATAACCCTCGACCCCTGTAAGGCTTTAAGAATAAACCTTTGCCCTTTTTACATGTTTTCTTATTATTTTTCACCATTTTTATTATATAAAAAATGTCTTTTATTCAACAAAAACATAAATTTAAAATAGTACATACTAAGGAAAATATACCAAAGAAGTTGGGTCTATTTCCTACCAATATTCGATGTGTTATTTGTGGTCCAAGTGGAAGTGGGAAGACGGTTGTAATTTACAATTTAATTGTGAAAAAGGAAGGATTAAAATTTACAAACTTATATTTAATATCTAAATCTTTAGAACAAGAAAAATATAAAAAAATAATTGAAATATTTAGTTTGTGTGACGAAGTGAAATTACACACGTTTACTGACTGTGAAATCACACCAAATGATGTAAAATCACAGTCAGTTGTTGTATTTGATGACATAAATAGTCAAAATATTACACAATTTTTTTCAATGGGTCGACATAAAAATATTAACTGTTTTTACTTGTGTCAATCTTACAGCAAAGTACATAAACATTTACGTGATAATGTAAATTTCCTAATATTATTTAAACAAGATGATTTAAATTTAAAACATGTATATAACAATCATGTTGGTAATGACTTTTCATTTAACCAATTTAGAAATCTCTGTCATCAATGTTGGAATAAAACTAAATATGGCTTTTTTGTAATAGACAAAGAAAGGTCAAAGAATAATGGCAAATATAGATTTATGTTTGATCAATTTTATAATGACCAAGCGCAAGAGTATTGATGCCATCTTCCAGAATAAACCTCTTGTCATCGTCAAACGATAGTACTTTCTTATTCATAGTTAAGGTTTGAAGATGATGATTTGTAGATTTAATTCTTGTCACATTCTCATAATAATCTTGCCCAGTTGCAAGACAGTTTAAATAATGTTGATGTCTGAGGAGATGTTTAACTGTAGCACCATCAGCTCCTTTAGCTTTTTTGACCTCTAAAGCTTGCTTGTCTTCTTCATATAACCATTTTAGAGGAATATAAGAATATAACTTTGGTCTTAAACCACAATATTCATACATAATATGACCATCTAATTCGTCTTTAAACTTGCCAGTGACTTTTTTATTTTTATCAGAGTATAAGAAATGGTCTTTACTATATCCAGAGGTATCAAAAAAGTGCAAGTCACATTCTATTTCCTTGTAAAAGTCCTCTGTAACTATAGAATACATTAAAGAATCTGTATCTGTCATAAGAAATCTTTTGTTCTTAAATTTTGACATATAATTATAGTGGAAATCATACATTATTACTTTACTGATATCTAAAATGGTCATTCCTAAATATATCGGCTTATTAAACTTTACAACTAATTTATTTAAATGTATAGCATGTAAATTGTTATCGAACTTTTTGCTACAGTCGAACCTTGGATTAGTGACATATTTAGTTAATAGTGACTCATCCTTGAGATATATATCACGAAACTTGCGTTGATTCATAATTGTTCGACCAAAGAGACTATTATTTAACAATTTGTAAAAGTCTTTTTCAAAATCATTTTTAGCACATTTGCGTTTTTCAATATTAAAATTAATATAGGGCGCAAGCCATTTAGACTGTCTAAATTTTAAAATTCTATGGTATTTTGTAACAATCAAACCCAATTCTTCATATTTTTGTAATGCTTTATAATGTAAAATATATTTAGTTTTGTCATTTAAATTAGGTATTAATTTGCCATTCATTTTCTCAGGTGCTAATGGATAGTCATTATGTAAATCATGTAAGCTTTTATCATATTTTAAATCAACTTCTAAAATGTATCCAAACTCATCATTTTGATTGTTTTTGTATATTTTGTAGTCTATCTCATTCGTCCAACGAAATCCATCCACGGGTAGTGTCTCACACATAGCTGTGGAGTATAGCGAGTTACAATCTAAATATACTAAATACACACTCTCTTGTTTGGGGTCATAATGTTCACCCATATATCTATTATTGGCTTTAGCGTAACGTGTGGAAATCATACTGACTCCTCCTCTGATTGCACTTTCTATGAACAAATGCATGTCAATATCTTGAAATAATTGTAATTTTATGCCAGTCATTCTAAGACAGGCTTCCCATGTTAGTCCTGGAAGTGAATACATGTGTACGGGGTCAAGTTTGTAATCCTTTAAACACAGGTCTCTAAATGTCTCAAACACATCAGCCAGTAGCAATACATCTGTTTTAAGATATAAATCATGATATTCTTGTAAATTATGTATATTAAAATGGGTCCAGATATGTTTTGCATGTTCATATTCGATGGGAGAGATATGTTCTTTAGTTAAAGTACTATAAAATTTTTCAATTGGAGGTAGAGACTCTGCAAACTTATCTGGTCCTGTCATATATTCATAGGGAAATACGCCTTTGCGTTGTAGTAGTGGATTGTCTATGAATCTAAATGTATTTAAATTGGAAGCTAATTTGTATAATGGAAGGGACAGAAAGTTATAGGAATCTAAAAATACTAAATCATCAACAGAGAATGATATATATTTTTCCATATCTTTAGCTATGCAATTTAATTTACGATTAAACTTTCCCAAGTGTTGCATTATTAAATGCCCATCGTAATTTTTCAAGTTATGGAAGAATACTGGTATTTTCTTTGTTACTTTATAGTTTAAATTACAATCATTGTGGGCAGCTCCACGGTATTGCCCAGAGGAATGGCAATGATCTCTCACCCTATCAAAATATAGGGGCTTTTCACAAATATGACAATGTGTTGAGTTTTGGAAAGATACCTCTTGCTCTGGAGTCATTACAAGGGGAATGTATATTGACATTTGACGTTTAATGAAGTCATAAGTCTCAAACAACCTTTTGAAAAACACATCCATAACGTTTGCACCACTATATAACTCTTCAGAAATAATCTTAGAATCTCTCACGACAACAAATGCAAATCCAGATGGAGTATGCTTGTTAGAGTTTATAAAGCATTCAAAATCTGCATAAATCACAAATGGGGCTTTAAGTTGATATTTATAGTTTTTAAATTGTAATGTATCTTGTTTAGACATTTCCACTCGTTGGGCATCAAAGTTTTTACAATATGTTGCATGACGTTCTAATATATCATTACTGTAAAAATGTTGCAAACACAACTTGCAAAAATGCTTCTTATGGTCATCTTTTGTAGAGTGGAACATTAACTTATCAAAATCACGAATTAAACAGTAATGTAATTTACGACCTTCTTGTAATAATAATAAATCTATATGAGTACTACTATTTAGTTTGGTTGTTCTTAATGGATATATAAATTTATCATATTCAACCCCAAATACATTAACACTTATGTTATTTTGTATTTCAAATTTATCTATATCAGATATTTTCACAGGATACTTTATGTTTGTCATATTCAACTGACTTTCATAGGGTACATAATTAGAGACTCTATTAGCACTTTCATTAGAGTTCCTTGGATATAAAGCTGCTAAAATTGACCAAAGGAAGCATTTATTATCAGAATTTTTTATATTTAAAACTGCATGTTTTGATTGAATACTTTTTGGTGTGGGGATATATGACTTTGGAGTTAAAGGCTTATACTTATAAACATGCAACTGCCAATATTTAGTATGGTCATATATCCATCCACTGCCTTGGGCTTGATATTTATGAATCGACGCATCAATCTTTAAAAGTGCATTTTCAATTTGAGGTTTTAAATCTCTCTTCTCAATAGTTAAGGTAGTAAGGCTTCTAAAATCTGCAATACATTCTTTTTCATTAACTAATTTTCCATTTTGATCCATTGAATATTTTATAAATTTGATTCTCCTAACTAAAGTCCATTTTATCGGCAGAGGACAAGACTTCAGAGTACTTTCAAGGTCAGTTCTAATCGATTCACCGACAAATTTAATCATTGTATATGGACATTTTATGCAAGAATTGGCGTATCTTTTAAAATGTCCAACAACATTCGTTTTACAGAAATTACAAGTCTTGTGACTTTGTAATATATGTGATTTTAAAGCCACATTATTATCACAGATTAAATTGCAAACTTTGCACAGTTTCACCTTCATTTTATGAATTACCTTGTAGTGGCGAATCAGGTTACTTTTGGTGGAGAGCGACACGGAGCAGTGTTGACAGGTCGGCATCATGCACGAGAATGAGGTCTTGGGCCAATGCCACCTCTATTTATAGATTTTTTGAAATTTGCAAAATTTTTTACCAGAAATTGTGAAATTTTCTAAATTTTTTACTAGAAATTAAAAAATTTCAAACAATTTAACTAAAAATTACTTCAACAGGAGGTCTCCCAACTAGGACTAGACCACTAGAGACAAGAAGACCGACCATGGGTCAGGAGCAGGACCATGAGCCGGGAGCGCGCACAAGTTCGCGTACAAACCTCGCACTGTCAAGTTGATGATTTTGAGAATATACATGTGAATGCATGTGGATTTGAAATAGTAATGAAGTTATACAATGGTATTGATCATTTATATAGGCTTGTATTGGTCAAGAGCTGGATTTTTAAAAAAGTGGTCAAAAAAAGCTCACCATGTTATTCTTATGGGGAAAACGTGCCTAAAGTGGTGTCATATTGTCCTATTGTATCTACTCTAAATGTACACTTGTAAGGGCAAATAAATGTAAGAAATAGCTTTTTTAGCTTAATATCAAATATATTTATAGGGAATAAGTAAGAAATAAGGTTTGACAATTATATAGGGATATTTAGGCAAAGATCAGGATTTTTGGTTTTGGTGGCCAAAAAATGATCCCCATGTTATTCTTATGGGAAAAAACGCCCCAAGTGCTGTTAAACCGGTAGTTCTCCACTACTCATGTTACATTTTAACTTCTTATATTTCCACATGTTACATTTTTACATGTTACATTTTAACATGTTTTACGATCAAGTCATTCCCTTGCAACTGACCTGGTAGCCTCGTCTAGTATGAGGATGGATGGGATTTTCAGTAGAGCGCGGGCGATAGCTATCCTCTGTTTCTGGCCCCCAGACACGGTAACTCCTCTCTCCCCCAGAATGGTACTGTAGCCATCAGGGAACTGTCGAATAAAACTGTCAGCATTGGCCAGCCCAGCAGCCTCGTACACCTTTGACAAAGATTAATTAAATTAGTAATACCAAACTAGTGACAGGTAATACAAACAAAGTAACATAGAATCAAACCAGCTACCTTCTAATTACAAGGCGAGTACAGCAGTACTATAATCACTCAACCACCAAGCTGACATAAAAACTTTTACTCATACCAGTACTCATAACGTTTTTAATGTGTTACATTTTAACAAGTTACCTTTAAGCATGTTATGTTACATTTTAACATGTTTTACGATCAAGTCATTCCCTTGCAACTGACCTGGTAGCCTCCTCTAGTATGAGGATGGATGGGATTTTCAGTAGAGCGCTAAGAGTGCTTGTAGCGGCGATAGCTATCCTCTGTTTCTGGCCCCCAGACACGGTAACTCCTCTCTCCCCCAGAATGGTACTGTAGCCATCAGGGAACTGTCGGATAAAACTGTCAGCATTGGCCAGCCCAGCAGCCACGTACACCTGTGACAAAGATTAATTAAATTAGTAATACCAAACTAGTGACAGGTAATACAAACAAAGTAACATAGAGTCAAACCAGCTACCTTCTGATTACAAGGCGAGTACAGCAGTACTATAATCACTCAACCACCAAGCTGACATAAAAACCGTCGTCGTCGTCGTCGTCGTCGTCGTCGTCGTCGTCGTCGTCGTCGTCGTCTTCGTCGTCGTCGTCGTCGTCGTCTACATTTTTACATTTTACATATTTACATGTTACATTTTAACATTTTTTATGATCAAGTCTTTCCCTTGCAACTGACCTGGTAGCCTCGTCTAGTATGAGGATGGATGGGATTTTCAGTAGAGCGCGGGCGATAGCTATCCTCTGTTTCTGGCCCCCAGACACGGTAACTCCTCTCTCCCCCAGAATGGTACTGTAGCCATCAGGGAACTGTCGGATAAAACTGTCAGCATTGGCCAGCCCAGCAGCCTCGTACACCTGTGACAAAGATTAATTAAATTAGTAATACCAAACTAGTGACGGGTAATACAAACAAAGTAACATAGAATCAAACCAGCTACCTTCTGATTACAGCAGTACTATAATCACTCAACCACCAAGCTGACATAAAAACTTTTACTCATACCAGTACTCATAACGTTTTTAATATGGTACATTTTAACAAGTTACCTTTAAGCATGTTACATTTTAAAAGGTTACAATTTTACATGTTACATTTTTACATGTTACAATTTTACATGTTACATTTTTACATGTTACATTTTAATATGTTACATTTTAACACGTTACATTTAAGCATGTTACATTTTAAAATGTTACATTTTAACACGTTACATTTTAACATGTTACATTTTAACTTCTTATATTTCCACATGTTACATTTTTACATGTTACATTTTAACATGTTTTACGATCAAGTCATTCCCTTGCAACTGACCTGGTAGCCTCGTCTAGTATGAGGATGGATGGGATTTTCAGTAGAGCGCGGGCGATAGCTATCCTCTGTTTCTGGCCCCCAGACACGGTAACTCCTCTCTCCCCCAGAATGGTACTGTAGCCATCAGGGAACTGTCGAATAAAACTGTCAGCATTGGCCAGCCCAGCAGCCTCGTACACCTTTGACAAAGATTAATTAAATTAGTAATACCAAACTAGTGACAGGTAATACAAACAAAGTAACATAGAATCAAACCAGCTACCTTCTAATTACAAGGCGAGTACAGCAGTACTATAATCACTCAACCACCAAGCTGACATAAAAACTTTTACTCATACCAGTACTCATAACGTTTTTAATGTGTTACATTTTAACAAGTTACCTTTAAGCATGTTATGTTACATTTTAACATGTTTTACGATCAAGTCATTCCCTTGCAACTGACCTGGTAGCCTCGTCTAGTATGAGGATGGATGGGATTTTCAGTAGAGCGCTAAGAGTGCTTGTAGCGGCGATAGCTATCCTCTGTTTCTGGCCCCCAGACACGGTAACTCCTCTCTCCCCCAGAATGGTACTGTAGCCATCAGGGAACTGTCGGATAAAACTGTCAGCATTGGCCAGCCCAGCAGCCACGTACACCTGTGACAAAGATTAATTAAATTAGTAATACCAAACTAGTGACAGGTAATACAAACAAAGTAACATAGAGTCAAACCAGCTACCTTCTGATTACAAGGCGAGTACAGCAGTACTATAATCACTCAACCACCAAGCTGACATAAAAATCGTCGTCGTCGTCGTCGTCGTCGTCGTCGTCGTCGTCGTCGTCGTCGTCGTCGTCGTCGTCGTCGTCGTCGTCGTCGTCGTCGTCGTCGTCGTCGTCGTCGTCGTCGTCGTCGTCGTCGTCGTCGTCGTCGTCGTCGTCGTCGTCGTCGTCGTCGTCGTCGTCGTCGTCGTCGTCGTCGTCGTCGTCGTCGTCGTCGTCGTCGTCGTCGTCGTCGTCGTCGTCGTCGTCGTCGTCGTCGTCGTCGTCGTCGTCGTCGTCGTCGTCGTCGTCGTCGTCGTCGTCGTCGTCGTCGTCGTCGTCGTCGTCGTCGTCGTCGTCGTCGTCGTCGTCGTCGTCGTCGTCGTCGTCGTCGTCGTCGTCGTCGTCGTCGTCGTCGTCGTCGTCGTCGTCGTCGTCGTCGTCGTCGTCGTCGTCGTCGTCGTCGTCGTCGTCGTCGTCGTCGTCGTCGTCGTCGTCGTCGTCGTCGTCGTCGTCGTCGTCGTCGTCGTCGTCGTCGTCGTCGTCGTCGTCGTCGTCGTCGTCGTCGTCGTCGTCGTCGTCGTCGTCGTCGTCGTCGTCGTCGTCGTCGTCGTCGTCGTCGTCGTCGTCGTCGTCGTCGTCGTCGTCGTCGTCGTCGTCGTCGTCGTCGTCGTCGTCGTCGTCGTCGTCGTCGTCGTCGTCGTCGTCGTCGTCGTCGTCGTCGTCGTCGTCGTCGTCGTCGTCGTCGTCGTCGTCGTCGTCGTCGTCGTCTACATTTTTACATTTTACATATTTACATGATTTTTTATGATCAAGTCTTTCCCTTGCAACTGAACTGGTAGCCTCGTCTAGTATGAGGATGGATGGGATTTTCAGTAGAGCGCGGGCGATAGCTATCCTCTGTTTCTGGCCCCCAGACACGGTAACTCCTCTCTCCCCCAGAATGGTACTGTAGCCATCAGGGAACTGTCGGATAAAACTGTCAGCATTGGCCAGCCCAGCAGCCTCGTACACCTGTGACAAAGATTAATTAAATTAGTAATACCAAACTAGTGACGGGTAATACAAACAAAGTAACATAGAATCAAACCAGCTACCTTCTGATTACAGCAGTACTATAATCACTCAACCACCAAGCTGACATAAAAACTTTTACTCATACCAGTACTCATAACGTTTTTAATATGTTACATTTTAACAAGTTACCTTTAAGCATGTTACATTTTAAAAGGTTACAATTTTACATGTTACATTTTTACATGTTACATTTTAATATGTTACATTTTAACACGTTACATTTAAGCATGTTACATTTTAAAATGTTACATTTTAACACGTTACATTTTAACATGTTACATTTTAACTTCTTATATTTCCACATGTTACATTTTTACATGTTACATTTTAACATGTTTTACGATCAAGTCATTCCCTTGCAACTGACCTGGTAGCCTCGTCTAGTATGAGGATGGATGGGATTTTCAGTAGAGCGCGGGCGATAGCTATCCTCTGTTTCTGGCCCCCAGACACGGTAACTCCTCTCTCCCCCAGAATGGTACTGTAGCCATCAGGGAACTGTCGAATAAAACTGTCAGCATTGGCCAGCCCAGCAGCCTCGTACACCTTTGACAAAGATTAATTAAATTAGTAATACCAAACTAGTGACAGGTAATACAAACAATGTAACATAGAATCAAACCAGCTACCTTCTAATTACAAGGCGAGTACAGCAGTACTATAATCACTCAACCACCAAGCTGACATAAAAACTTTTACTCATACCAGTACTCATAACGTTTTTAATGTGTTACATTTTAACAAGTTACCTTTAAGCATGTTATGTTACATTTTAACATGTTTTACGATCAAGTCATTCCCTTGCAACTGACCTGGTAGCCTCGTCTAGTATGAGGATGGATGGGATTTTCAGTAGAGCGCTAAGAGTGCTTGTAGCGGCGATAGCTATCCCTGTTTCTGGCCCCCAGACACGGTAACTCCTCTCTCCCCCAGAATGGTACTGTAGCCATCAGGGAACTGTCGGATAAAACTGTCAGCATTGGCCAGCCCAGCAGCCACGTACACCTGTGACAAAGATTAATTAAATTAGTAATACCAAACTAGTGACAGGTAATACAAACAAAGTAACATAGAGTCAAACCAGCTACCTTCTGATTACAAGGCGAGTACAGCAGTACTATAATCACTCAACCACCAAGCTGACATAAAAACCGTCGTCGTCGTCGTCGTCGTCGTCGTCGTCGTCGTCGTCGTCGTCGTCGTCGTCGTCGTCGTCGTCGTCGTCGTCGTCGTCGTCTACATTTTTACATTTTACATATTTACATGTTACATTTTAACATTTTTTATGATCAAGTCTTTCCCTTGCAACTGACCTGGTAGCCTCGTCTAGTATGAGGATGGATGGGATTTTCAGTAGAGCGCGGGCGATAGCTATCCTCTGTTTCTGGCCCCCAGACACGGTAACTCCTCTCTCCCCCAGAATGGTACTGTAGCCATCAGGGAACTGTCGGATAAAACTGTCAGCATTGGCCAGCCCAGCAGCCTCGTACACCTGTGACAAAGATTAATTAAATTAGTAATACCAAACTAGTGACGGGTAATACAAACAAAGTAACATAGAATCAAACCAGCTACCTTCTGATTACAGCAGTACTATAATCACTCAACCACCAAGCTGACATAAAAACTTTTACTCATACCAGTACTCATAACGTTTTTAATATGTTACATTTTAACAAGTTACCTTTAAGCATGTTACATTTTAAAAGGTTACAATTTTACATGTTACATTTTTACATGTTACATTTTAATATGTTACATTTTAACACGTTACATTTAAGCATGTTACATTTTAAAATGTTACATTTTAACACGTTACATTTTAACATGTTACATTTTAACTTCTTATATTTCCACATGTTACATTTTTACATGTTACATTTTAACATGTTTTACGATCAAGTCATTCCCTTGCAACTGACCTGGTAGCCTCGTCTAGTATGAGGATGGATGGGATTTTCAGTAGAGCGCGGGCGATAGCTATCCTCTGTTTCTGGCCCCCAGACACGGTAACTCCTCTCTCCCCCAGAATGGTACTGTAGCCATCAGGGAACTGTCGAATAAAACTGTCAGCATTGGCCAGCCCAGCAGCCTCGTACACCTTTGACAAAGATTAATTAAATTAGTAATACCAAACTAGTGACAGGTAATACAAACAAAGTAACATAGAATCAAACCAGCTACCTTCTAATTACAAGGCGAGTACAGCAGTACTATAATCACTCAACCACCAAGCTGACATAAAAACTTTTACTCATACCAGTACTCATAACGTTTTTAATGTGTTACATTTTAACAAGTTACCTTTAAGCATGTTATGTTACATTTTAACATGTTTTACGATCAAGTCATTCCCTTGCAACTGACCTGGTAGCCTCGTCTAGTATGAGGATGGATGGGATTTTCAGTAGAGCGCTAAGAGTGCTTGTAGCGGCGATAGCTATCCTCTGTTTCTGGCCCCCAGACACGGTAACTCCTCTCTCCCCCAGAATGGTACTGTAGCCATCAGGGAACTGTCGGATAAAACTGTCAGCATTGGCCAGCCCAGCAGCCACGTACACCTGTGACAAAGATTAATTAAATTAGTAATACCAAACTAGTGACAGGTAATACAAACAAAGTAACATAGAGTCAAACCAGCTACCTTCTGATTACAAGGCGAGTACAGCAGTACTATAATCACTCAACCACCAAGCTGACATAAAAACCGTCGTCGTCGTCGTCGTCGTCGTCGTCGTCGTCGTCGTCGTCGTCGTCGTCGTCTACATTTTTACATTTTACATATTTACATGTTACATTTTAACATTTTTTATGATCAAGTCTTTCCCTTGCAACTGACCTGGTAGCCTCGTCTAGTATGAGGATGGATGGGATTTTCAGTAGAGCGCGGGCGATAGCTATCCTCTGTTTCTGGCCCCCAGACACGGTAACTCCTCTCTCCCCCAGAATGGTACTGTAGCCATCAGGGAACTGTCGGATAAAACTGTCAGCATTGGCCAGCCCAGCAGCCTCGTACACCTGTGACAAAGATTAATTAAATTAGTAATACCAAACTAGTGACGGGTAATACAAACAAAGTAACATAGAATCAAACCAGCTACCTTCTGATTACAGCAGTACTATAATCACTCAACCACCAAGCTGACATAAAAACTTTTACTCATACCAGTACTCATAACGTTTTTAATATGTTACATTTTAACAAGTTACCTTTAAGCATGTTACATTTTAAAAGGTTACAATTTTACATGTTACATTTTTACATGTTACAATTTTACATGTTACATTTTTACATGTTACATTTTAATATGTTACATTTTAACACGTTACATTTAAGCATGTTACATTTTAAAATGTTACATTTTAACACGTTACATTTTAACATGTTACATTTTAACTTCTTATATTTCCACATGTTACATTTTTACATGTTACATTTTAACATGTTTTACGATCAAGTCATTCCCTTGCAACTGACCTGGTAGCCTCGTCTAGTATGAGGATGGATGGGATTTTCAGTAGAGCGCGGGCGATAGCTATCCTCTGTTTCTGGCCCCCAGACACGGTAACTCCTCTCTCCCCCAGAATGGTACTGTAGCCATCAGGGAACTGTCGAATAAAACTGTCAGCATTGGCCAGCCCAGCAGCCTCGTACACCTTTGACAAACATTAATTAAATTAGTAATACCAAACTAGTGACAGGTAATACAAATACCAAACTAGTGACAGGTAATACAAACAAAGTAACATAGAATCAAACCAGCTACCTTCTAATTACAAGGCGAGTACAGCAGTACTATAATCACTCAACCACCAAGCTGACATAAAAACTTTTACTCATACCAGTACTCATAACGTTTTTAATGTGTTACATTTTAACAAGTTACCTTTAAGCATGTTATGTTACATTTTAACATGTTTTACGATCAAGTCATTCCCTTGCAACTGACCTGGTAGCCTCCTCTAGTATGAGGATGGATGGGATTTTCAGTAGAGCGCTAAGAGTGCTTGTAGCGGCGATAGCTATCCTCTGTTTCTGGCCCCCAGACACGGTAACTCCTCTCTCCCCCAGAATGGTACTGTAGCCATCAGGGAACTGTCGGATAAAACTGTCAGCATTGGCCAGCCCAGCAGCCACGTACACCTGTGACAAAGATTAATTAAATTAGTAATACCAAACTAGTGACAGGTAATACAAACAAAGTAACATAGAGTCAAACCAGCTACCTTCTGATTACAAGGCGAGTACAGCAGTACTATAATCACTCAACCACCAAGCTGACATAAAAACCGTCGTCGTCGTCGTCGTCGTCGTCGTCGTCGTCGTCGTCGTCGTCGTCGTCTTCGTCGTCGTCGTCGTCGTCGTCTACATTTTTACATTTTACATATTTACATGTTACATTTTAACATTTTTTATGATCACTCAACCACCAAGCTGACATAAAAATCGTCGTCGTCGTCGTCGTCGTCGTCGTCGTCGTCGTCGTCGTCGTCGTCGTCGTCGTCGTCGTCGTCGTCGTCGTCGTCGTCGTCGTCGTCGTCGTCGTCGTCGTCGTCGTCGTCGTCGTCGTCGTCGTCGTCGTCGTCGTCGTCGTCGTCGTCGTCGTCGTCGTCGTCGTCGTCGTCGTCGTCGTCGTCGTCGTCGTCGTCGTCGTCGTCGTCGTCGTCGTCGTCGTCGTCGTCGTCGTCGTCGTCGTCGTCGTCGTCGTCGTCGTCGTCGTCGTCGTCGTCGTCGTCGTCGTCGTCGTCGTCGTCGTCGTCGTCGTCGTCGTCGTCGTCGTCGTCGTCGTCGTCGTCGTCGTCGTCGTCGTCGTCGTCGTCGTCGTCGTCGTCGTCGTCGTCGTCGTCGTCGTCGTCGTCGTCGTCGTCGTCGTCGTCGTCGTCGTCGTCGTCGTCGTCGTCGTCGTCGTCGTCGTCGTCGTCGTCGTCGTCGTCGTCGTCGTCGTCGTCGTCGTCGTCGTCGTCGTCGTCGTCGTCGTCGTCGTCGTCGTCGTCGTCGTCGTCGTCGTCGTCGTCGTCGTCGTCGTCGTCGTCGTCGTCGTCGTCGTCGTCGTCGTCGTCGTCGTCGTCGTCGTCGTCGTCGTCGTCGTCGTCGTCGTCGTCGTCGTCGTCGTCGTCGTCGTCGTCGTCGTCGTCGTCGTCGTCGTCGTCGTCGTCGTCGTCGTCGTCGTCGTCGTCGTCGTCGTCGTCGTCGTCGTCGTCGTCGTCGTCGTCGTCGTCGTCGTCGTCGTCGTCGTCGTCGTCGTCGTCGTCGTCGTCGTCGTCGTCGTCGTCGTCGTCGTCGTCGTCGTCGTCGTCGTCGTCGTCGTCGTCGTCGTCGTCGTCGTCGTCGTCGTCGTCGTCGTCGTCGTCGTCGTCGTCGTCGTCGTCGTCGTCGTCGTCGTCGTCGTCGTCGTCGTCTACATTTTTACATTTTACATATTTACATGTTACATTTTAACATTTTTTATGATCAAGTCTTTCCCTTGCAACTGAACTGGTAGCCTCGTCTAGTATGAGGATGGATGGGATTTTCAGTAGAGCGCGGGCGATAGCTATCCTCTGTTTCTGGCCCCCAGACACGGTAACTCCTCTCTCCCCCAGAATGGTACTGTAGCCATCAGGGAACTGTCGGATAAAACTGTCAGCATTGGCCAGCCCAGCAGCCTCGTACACCTGTGACAAAGATTAATTAAATTAGTAATACCAAACTAGTGACGGGTAATACAAACAAAGTAACATAGAATCAAACCAGCTACCTTCTGATTACAGCAGTACTATAATCACTCAACCACCAAGCTGACATAAAAACTTTTACTCATACCAGTACTCATAACGTTTTTAATATGTTACATTTTAACAAGTTACCTTTAAGCATGTTACATTTTAAAAGGTTACAATTTTACATGTTACATTTTTACATGTTACATTTTAATATGTTACATTTTAACACGTTACATTTAAGCATGTTACATTTTAAAATGTTACATTTTAACACGTTACATTTTAACATGTTACATTTTAACTTTTTATATTTCCACATGTTACATTTTTACATGTTACATTTTAACATGTTTTACGATCAAGTGATTCCCTTGCAACTGACCTGGTAGCCTCGTCTAGTATGAGGATGGATGGGATTTTCAGTAGAGCGCGGGCGATAGCTATCCTCTGTTTCTGGCCCCCAGACACGGTAACTCCTCTCTCCCCCAGAATGGTACTGTAGCCATCAGGGAACTGTCGAATAAAACTGTCAGCATTGGCCAGCCCAGCAGCCTCGTACACCTTTGACAAAGATTAATTAAATTAGTAATACCAAACTAGTGACAGGTAATACAAACAATGTAACATAGAATCAAACCAGCTACCTTCTAATTACAAGGCGAGTACAGCAGTACTATAATCACTCAACCACCAAGCTGACATAAAAACTTTTACTCATACCAGTACTCATAACGTTTTTAATGTGTTACATTTTAACAAGTTACCTTTAAGCATGTTATGTTACATTTTAACATGTTTTACGATCAAGTCATTCCCTTGCAACTGACCTGGTAGCCTCGTCTAGTATGAGGATGGATGGGATTTTCAGTAGAGTGCTAAGAGTGCTTGTAGCGGCGATAGCTATCCTCTGTTTCTGGCCCCCAGACACGGTAACTCCTCTCTCCCCCAGAATGGTACTGTAGCCATCAGGGAACTGTCGGATAAAACTGTCAGCATTGGCCAGCCCAGCAGCCACGTACACCTGTGACAAAGATTAATTAAATTAGTAATACCAAACTAGTGACAGGTAATACAAACAAAGTAACATAGAGTCAAACCAGCTACCTTCTGATTACAAGGCGAGTACAGCAGTACTATAATCACTCAACCACCAAGCTGACATAAAAACCGTCGTCGTCGTCGTCGTCGTCGTCGTCGTCGTCGTCGTCGTCGTCGTCGTCGTCGTCGTCGTCGTCGTCGTCGTCGTCGTCGTCGTCGTCGTCGTCGTCGTCGTCGTCGTCGTCGTCGTCGTCGTCGTCGTCGTCGTCGTCGTCGTCGTCGTCGTCGTCGTCGTCGTCGTCGTCGTCTACATTTTTACATTTTACATATTTACATGTTACATTTTAACATTTTTTATGATCAAGTCTTTCCCTTGCAACTGACCTGGTAGCCTCGTCTAGTATGAGGATGGATGGGATTTTCAGTAGAGCGCGGGCGATAGCTATCCTCTGTTTCTGGCCCCCAGACACGGTAACTCCTCTCTCCCCCAGAATGGTACTGTAGCCATCAGGGAACTGTCGGATAAAACTGTCAGCATTGGCCAGCCCAGCAGCCTCGTACACCTGTGACAAAGATTAATTAAATTAGTAATACCAAACTAGTGACGGGTAATACAAACAAAGTAACATAGAATCAAACCAGCTACCTTCTGATTACAGCAGTACTATAATCACTCAACCACCAAGCTGACATAAAAACTTTTACTCATACCAGTACTCATAACGTTTTTAATATGTTACATTTTAACAAGTTACCTTTAAGCATGTTACATTTTAAAAGGTTACAATTTTACATGTTACATTTTTACATGTTACAATTTTACATGTTACATTTTTACATGTTACATTTTAATATGTTACATTTTAACACGTTACATTTAAGCATGTTACATTTTAAAATGTTACATTTTAACACGTTACATTTTAACATGTTACATTTTAACTTCTTATATTTCCACATGTTACATTTTTACATGTTACATTTTAACATGTTTTACGATCAAGTCATTCCCTTGCAACTGACCTGGTAGCCTCGTCTAGTATGAGGATGGATGGGATTTTCAGTAGAGCGCGGGCGATAGCTATCCTCTGTTTCTGGCCCCCAGACACGGTAACTCCTCTCTCCCCCAGAATGGTACTGTAGCCATCAGGGAACTGTCGAATAAAACTGTCAGCATTGGCCAGCCCAGCAGCCTCGTACACCTTTGACAAAGATTAATTAAATTAGTAATACCAAACTAGTGACAGGTAATACAAACAAAGTAACATAGAATCAAAACCAGCTACCTTCTAATTACAAGGCGAGTACAGCAGTACTATAATCACTCAACCACCAAGCTGACATAAAAACTTTTACTCATACCAGTACTCATAACGTTTTTAATATGTTACATTTTAACAAGTTACCTTTAAGCATGTTACATTTTAAAAGGTTACAATTTTACATGTTACATTTTTACATGTTACATTTTAATATGTTACATTTTAACACGTTACATTTAAGCATGTTACATTTTAAAATGTTACATTTTAACACGTTACATTTTAACATGTTACATTTTAACTTCTTATATTTCCACATGTTACATTTTTACATGTTACATTTTAACATGTTTTACGATCAAGTGATTCCCTTGCAACTGACCTGGTAGCCTCGTCTAGTATGAGGATGGATGGGATTTTCAGTAGAGCGCGGGCGATAGCTATCCTCTGTTTCTGGCCCCCAGACACGGTAACTCCTCTCTCCCCCAGAATGGTACTGTAGCCATCAGGGAACTGTCGAATAAAACTGTCAGCATTGGCCAGCCCAGCAGCCTCGTACACCTTTGACAAAGATTAATTAAATTAGTAATACCAAACTAGTGACAGGTAATACAAACAATGTAACATAGAATCAAACCAGCTACCTTCTAATTACAAGGCGAGTACAGCAGTACTATAATCACTCAACCACCAAGCTGACATAAAAACTTTTACTCATACCAGTACTCATAACGTTTTTAATGTGTTACATTTTAACAAGTTACCTTTAAGCATGTTATGTTACATTTTAACATGTTTTACGATCAAGTCATTCCCTTGCAACTGACCTGGTAGCCTCGTCTAGTATGAGGATGGATGGGATTTTCAGTAGAGCGCTAAGAGTGCTTGTAGCGGCGATAGCTATCCTCTGTTTCTGGCCCCCAGACACGGTAACTCCTCTCTCCCCCAGAATGGTACTGTAGCCATCAGGGAACTGTCGGATAAAACTGTCAGCATTGGCCAGCCCAGCAGCCACGTACACCTGTGACAAAGATTAATTAAATTAGTAATACCAAACTAGTGACAGGTAATACAAACAAAGTAACATAGAGTCAAACCAGCTACCTTCTGATTACAAGGCGAGTACAGCAGTACTATAATCACTCAACCACCAAGCTGACATAAAAACCGTCGTCGTCGTCGTCGTCGTCGTCGTCGT
Organism: Macrosteles quadrilineatus; assembly: GCF_028750875.1. NCBI lineage: Eukaryota > Metazoa > Arthropoda > Insecta > Hemiptera > Cicadellidae > Macrosteles > Macrosteles quadrilineatus. The sequence goes on from NW_026542802.1 coordinate 148,220, forward strand.
CGTCGTCGTCGTCGTCGTCGTCGTCGTCGTCGTCGTCGTCGTCGTCGTCGTCGTCGTCGTCGTCGTCGTCTACATTTTTACATTTTACATATTTACATGTTACATTTTAACATTTTTTATGATCAAGTCTTTCCCTTGCAACTGACCTGGTAGCCTCGTCTAGTATGAGGATGGATGGGATTTTCAGTAGAGCGCGGGCGATAGCTATCCTCTGTTTCTGGCCCCCAGACACGGTAACTCCTCTCTCCCCCAGAATGGTACTGTAGCCATCAGGGAACTGTCGGATAAAACTGTCAGCATTGGCCAGCCCAGCAGCCTCGTACACCTGTGACAAAGATTAATTAAATTAGTAATACCAAACTAGTGACGGGTAATACAAACAAAGTAACATAGAATCAAACCAGCTACCTTCTGATTACAGCAGTACTATAATCACTCAACCACCAAGCTGACATAAAAACTTTTACTCATACCAGTACTCATAACGTTTTTAATATGTTACATTTTAACAAGTTACCTTTAAGCATGTTACATTTTAAAAGGTTACAATTTTACATGTTACATTTTTACATGTTACAATTTTACATGTTACATTTTTACATGTTACATTTTAATATGTTACATTTTAACACGTTACATTTAAGCATGTTACATTTTAAAATGTTACATTTTAACACGTTACATTTTAACATGTTACATTTTAACTTCTTATATTTCCACATGTTACATTTTTACATGTTACATTTTAACATGTTTTACGATCAAGTCATTCCCTTGCAACTGACCTGGTAGCCTCGTCTAGTATGAGGATGGATGGGATTTTCAGTAGAGCGCGGGCGATAGCTATCCTCTGTTTCTGGCCCCCAGACACGGTAACTCCTCTCTCCCCCAGAATGGTACTGTAGCCATCAGGGAACTGTCGAATAAAACTGTCAGCATTGGCCAGCCCAGCAGCCTCGTACACCTTTGACAAAGATTAATTAAATTAGTAATACCAAACTAGTGACAGGTAATACAAACAAAGTAACATAGAATCAAAACCAGCTACCTTCTAATTACAAGGCGAGTACAGCAGTACTATAATCACTCAACCACCAAGCTGACATAAAAACTTTTACTCATACCAGTACTCATAACGTTTTTAATGTGTTACATTTTAACAAGTTACCTTTAAGCATGTTATGTTACATTTTAACATGTCTTACGATCAAGTCATTCCCTTGCAACTGACCTGGTAGCCTCGTCTAGTATGATTATGGATGGGATTTTCAGTAGAGCGCTAAGAGTGCTTGTAGCGGCGATAGCTATCCTCTGTTTCTGGCCCCCAGACACGGTAACTCCTCTCTCCCCCAGAATGGTACTGTAGCCATCAGGGAACTGTCGGATAAAACTGTCAGCATTGGCCAGCCCAGCAGCCACGTACACCTGTGACAAAGATTAATTAAATTAGTAATACCAAACTAGTGACAGGTAATACAAACAAAGTAACATAGAGTCAAACCAGCTACCTTCTGATTACAAGGCGAGTACAGCAGTACTATAATCACTCAACCACCAAGCTGACATAAAAACCGTCGTCGTCGTCGTCGTCGTCGTCGTCGTCGTCGTCGTCGTCGTCGTCGTCGTCGTCGTCGTCGTCGTCGTCGTCGTCGTCGTCGTCGTCGTCGTCGTCGTCGTCGTCGTCTACATTTTTACATTTTACATATTTACATGTTACATTTTAACATTTTTTATGATCAAGTCTTTCCCTTGCAACTGACCTGGTAGCCTCGTCTAGTATGAGGATGGATGGGATTTTCAGTAGAGCGCGGGCGATAGCTATCCTCTGTTTCTGGCCCCCAGACACGGTAACTCCTCTCTCCCCCAGAATGGTACTGTAGCCATCAGGGAACTGTCGGATAAAACTGTCAGCATTGGCCAGCCCAGCAGCCTCGTACACCTGTGACAAAGATTAATTAAATTAGTAATACCAAACTAGTGACGGGTAATACAAACAAAGTAACATAGAATCAAACCAGCTACCTTCTGATTACAGCAGTACTATAATCACTCAACCACCAAGCTGACATAAAAACTTTTACTCATACCAGTACTCATAACGTTTTTAATATGTTACATTTTAACAAGTTACCTTTAAGCATGTTACATTTTAAAAGGTTACAATTTTACATGTTACATTTTTACATGTTACAATTTTACATGTTACATTTTTACATGTTACATTTTAATATGTTACATTTTAACACGTTACATTTAAGCATGTTACATTTTAAAATGTTACATTTTAACACGTTACATTTTAACATGTTACATTTTAACTTCTTATATTTCCACATGTTACATTTTTACATGTTACATTTTAACATGTTTTACGATCAAGTCATTCCCTTGCAACTGACCTGGTAGCCTCGTCTAGTATGAGGATGGATGGGATTTTCAGTAGAGCGCGGGCGATAGCTATCCTCTGTTTCTGGCCCCCAGACACGGTAACTCCTCTCTCCCCCAGAATGGTACTGTAGCCATCAGGGAACTGTCGAATAAAACTGTCAGCATTGGCCAGCCCAGCAGCCTCGTACACCTTTGACAAAGATTAATTAAATTAGTAATACCAAACTAGTGACAGGTAATACAAACAAAGTAACATAGAATCAAACCAGCTACCTTCTAATTACAAGGCGAGTACAGCAGTACTATAATCACTCAACCACCAAGCTGACATAAAAACTTTTACTCATACCAGTACTCATAACGTTTTTAATGTGTTACATTTTAACAAGTTACCTTTAAGCATGTTATGTTACATTTTAACATGTTTTACGATCAAGTCATTCCCTTGCAACTGACCTGGTAGCCTCGTCTAGTATGAGGATGGATGGGATTTTCAGTAGAGCGCTAAGAGTGCTTGTAGCGGCGATAGCTATCCTCTGTTTCTGGCCCCCAGACACGGTAACTCCTCTCTCCCCCAGAATGGTACTGTAGCCATCAGGGAACTGTCGGATAAAACTGTCAGCATTGGCCAGCCCAGCAGCCACGTACACCTGTGACAAAGATTAATTAAATTAGTAATACCAAACTAGTGACAGGTAATACAAACAAAGTAACATAGAGTCAAACCAGCTACCTTCTGATTACAAGGCGAGTACAGCAGTACTATAATCACTCAACCACCAAGCTGACATAAAAACCGTCGTCGTCGTCGTCGTCGTCGTCGTCGTCGTCGTCGTCGTCGTCGTCGTCGTCGTCGTCGTCGTCGTCGTCGTCGTCGTCGTCGTCTACATTTTTACATTTTACATATTTACATGTTACATTTTAACATTTTTTATGATCAAGTCTTTCCCTTGCAACTGAACTGGTAGCCTCGTCTAGTATGAGGATGGATGGGATTTTCAGTAGAGCGCGGGCGACAGCTATCCTCTGTTTCTGGCCCCCAGACACGGTAACTCCTCTCTCCCCCAGAATGGTACTGTAGCCATCAGGGAACTGTCGGATAAAACTGTCAGCATTGGCCAGCCCAGCAGCCTCGTACACCTGTGACAAAGATTAATTAAATTAGTAATACCAAACTAGTGACGGGTAATACAAACAAAGTAACATAGAATCAAACCAGCTACCTTCTGATTACAGCAGTACTATAATCACTCAACCACCAAGCTGACATAAAAACTTTTACTCATACCAGTACTCATAACGTTTTTAATATGTTACATTTTAACAAGTTACCTTTAAGCATGTTACATTTTAAAAGGTTACAATTTTACATGTTACATTTTTACATGTTACATTTTAATATGTTACATTTTAACACGTTACATTTAAGCATGTTACATTTTAAAATGTTACATTTTAACACGTTACATTTTAACATGTTACATTTTAACTTCTTATATTTCCACATGTTACATTTTTACATGTTACATTTTAACATGTTTTACGATCAAGTGATTCCCTTGCAACTGACCTGGTAGCCTCGTCTAGTATGAGGATGGATGGGATTTTCAGTAGAGCGCGGGCGATAGCTATCCTCTGTTTCTGGCCCCCAGACACGGTAACTCCTCTCTCCCCCAGAATGGTACTGTAGCCATCAGGGAACTGTCGAATAAAACTGTCAGCATTGGCCAGCCCAGCAGCCTCGTACACCTTTGACAAAGATTAATTAAATTAGTAATACCAAACTAGTGACAGGTAATACAAACAATGTAACATAGAATCAAACCAGCTACCTTCTAATTACAAGGCGAGTACAGCAGTACTATAATCACTCAACCACCAAGCTGACATAAAAACTTTTACTCATACCAGTACTCATAACGTTTTTAATGTGTTACATTTTAACAAGTTACCTTTAAGCATGTTATGTTACATTTTAACATGTTTTACGATCAAGTCATTCCCTTGCAACTGACCTGGTAGCCTCGTCTAGTATGAGGATGGATGGGATTTTCAGTAGAGCGCTAAGAGTGCTTGTAGCGGCGATAGCTATCCTCTGTTTCTGGCCCCCAGACACGGTAACTCCTCTCTCCCCCAGAATGGTACTGTAGCCATCAGGGAACTGTCGGATAAAACTGTCAGCATTGGCCAGCCCAGCAGCCACGTACACCTGTGACAAAGATTAATTAAATTAGTAATACCAAACTAGTGACAGGTAATACAAACAAAGTAACATAGAGTCAAACCAGCTACCTTCTGATTACAAGGCGAGTACAGCAGTACTATAATCACTCAACCACCAAGCTGACATAAAAACCGTCGTCGTCGTCGTCGTCGTCGTCGTCGTCGTCGTCGTCGTCGTCGTCGTCGTCGTCGTCGTCGTCGTCGTCGTCGTCGTCGTCGTCGTCGTCGTCGTCGTCGTCGTCGTCGTCGTCGTCGTCGTCGTCGTCGTCGTCGTCGTCTACATTTTTACATTTTACATATTTACATGTTACATTTTAACATTTTTTATGATCAAGTCTTTCCCTTGCAACTGACCTGGTAGCCTCGTCTAGTATGAGGATGGATGGGATTTTCAGTAGAGCGCGGGCGATAGCTATCCTCTGTTTCTGGCCCCCAGACACGGTAACTCCTCTCTCCCCCAGAATGGTACTGTAGCCATCAGGGAACTGTCGGATAAAACTGTCAGCATTGGCCAGCCCAGCAGCCTCGTACACCTGTGACAAAGATTAATTAAATTAGTAATACCAAACTAGTGACGGGTAATACAAACAAAGTAACATAGAATCAAACCAGCTACCTTCTGATTACAGCAGTACTATAATCACTCAACCACCAAGCTGACATAAAAACTTTTACTCATACCAGTACTCATAACGTTTTTAATATGTTACATTTTAACAAGTTACCTTTAAGCATGTTACATTTTAAAAGGTTACAATTTTACATGTTACATTTTTACATGTTACAATTTTACATGTTACATTTTTACATGTTACATTTTAATATGTTACATTTTAACACGTTACATTTAAGCATGTTACATTTTAAAATGTTACATTTTAACACGTTACATTTTAACATGTTACATTTTAACTTCTTATATTTCCACATGTTACATTTTTACATGTTACATTTTAACATGTTTTACGATCAAGTCATTCCCTTGCAACTGACCTGGTAGCCTCGTCTAGTATGAGGATGGATGGGATTTTCAGTAGAGCGCGGGCGATAGCTATCCTCTGTTTCTGGCCCCCAGACACGGTAACTCCTCTCTCCCCCAGAATGGTACTGTAGCCATCAGGGAACTGTCGAATAAAACTGTCAGCATTGGCCAGCCCAGCAGCCTCGTACACCTTTGACAAAGATTAATTAAATTAGTAATACCAAACTAGTGACAGGTAATACAAACAAAGTAACATAGAATCAAAACCAGCTACCTTCTAATTACAAGGCGAGTACAGCAGTACTATAATCACTCAACCACCAAGCTGACATAAAAACTTTTACTCATACCAGTACTCATAACGTTTTTAATGTGTTACATTTTAACAAGTTACCTTTAAGCATGTTATGTTACATTTTAACATGTTTTACGATCAAGTCATTCCCTTGCAACTGACCTGGTAGCCTCGTCTAGTATGATTATGGATGGGATTTTCAGTAGAGCGCTAAGAGTGCTTGTAGCGGCGATAGCTATCCTCTGTTTCTGGCCCCCAGACACGGTAACTCCTCTCTCCCCCAGAATGGTACTGTAGCCATCAGGGAACTGTCGGATAAAACTGTCAGCATTGGCCAGCCCAGCAGCCACGTACACCTGTGACAAAGATTAATTAAATTAGTAATACCAAACTAGTGACAGGTAATACAAACAAAGTAACATAGAGTCAAACCAGCTACCTTCTGATTACAAGGCGAGTACAGCAGTACTATAATCACTCAACCACCAAGCTGACATAAAAACCGTCGTCGTCGTCGTCGTCGTCGTCGTCGTCGTCGTCGTCGTCGTCGTCGTCGTCGTCGTCGTCGTCGTCGTCGTCGTCGTCGTCGTCGTCGTCGTCTACATTTTTACATTTTACATATTTACATGTTACATTTTAACATTTTTTATGATCAAGTCTTTCCCTTGCAACTGACCTGGTAGCCTCGTCTAGTATGAGGATGGATGGGATTTTCAGTAGAGCGCGGGCGATAGCTATCCTCTGTTTCTGGCCCCCAGACACGGTAACTCCTCTCTCCCCCAGAATGGTACTGTAGCCATCAGGGAACTGTCGGATAAAACTGTCAGCATTGGCCAGCCCAGCAGCCTCGTACACCTGTGACAAAGATTAATTAAATTAGTAATACCAAACTAGTGACGGGTAATACAAACAAAGTAACATAGAATCAAACCAGCTACCTTCTGATTACAGCAGTACTATAATCACTCAACCACCAAGCTGACATAAAAACTTTTACTCATACCAGTACTCATAACGTTTTTAATATGTTACATTTTAACAAGTTACCTTTAAGCATGTTACATTTTAAAAGGTTACAATTTTACATGTTACATTTTTACATGTTACAATTTTACATGTTACATTTTTACATGTTACATTTTAATATGTTACATTTTAACACGTTACATTTAAGCATGTTACATTTTAAAATGTTACATTTTAACACGTTACATTTTAACATGTTACATTTTAACTTCTTATATTTCCACATGTTACATTTTTACATGTTACATTTTAACATGTTTTACGATCAAGTCATTCCCTTGCAACTGACCTGGTAGCCTCGTCTAGTATGAGGATGGATGGGATTTTCAGTAGAGCGCGGGCGATAGCTATCCTCTGTTTCTGGCCCCCAGACACGGTAACTCCTCTCTCCCCCAGAATGGTACTGTAGCCATCAGGGAACTGTCGAATAAAACTGTCAGCATTGGCCAGCCCAGCAGCCTCGTACACCTTTGACAAAGATTAATTAAATTAGTAATACCAAACTAGTGACAGGTAATACAAACAAAGTAACATAGAATCAAACCAGCTACCTTCTAATTACAAGGCGAGTACAGCAGTACTATAATCACTCAACCACCAAGCTGACATAAAAACTTTTACTCATACCAGTACTCATAACGTTTTTAATGTGTTACATTTTAACAAGTTACCTTTAAGCATGTTATGTTACATTTTAACATGTTTTACGATCAAGTCATTCCCTTGCAACTGACCTGGTAGCCTCGTCTAGTATGAGGATGGATGGGATTTTCAGTAGAGCGCTAAGAGTGCTTGTAGCGGCGATAGCTATCCTCTGTTTCTGGCCCCCAGACACGGTAACTCCTCTCTCCCCCAGAATGGTACTGTAGCCATCAGGGAACTGTCGGATAAAACTGTCAGCATTGGCCAGCCCAGCAGCCACGTACACCTGTGACAAAGATTAATTAAATTAGTAATACCAAACTAGTGACAGGTAATACAAACAAAGTAACATAGAGTCAAACCAGCTACCTTCTGATTACAAGGCGAGTACAGCAGTACTATAATCACTCAACCACCAAGCTGACATAAAAACCGTCGTCGTCGTCGTCGTCGTCGTCGTCGTCGTCGTCGTCGTCGTCGTCGTCGTCGTCGTCGTCGTCGTCGTCGTCGTCGTCGTCGTCGTCTACATTTTTACATTTTACATATTTACATGTTACATTTTAACATTTTTTATGATCAAGTCTTTCCCTTGCAACTGAACTGGTAGCCTCGTCTAGTATGAGGATGGATGGGATTTTCAGTAGAGCGCGGGCGATAGCTATCCTCTGTTTCTGGCCCCCAGACACGGTAACTCCTCTCTCCCCCAGAATGGTACTGTAGCCATCAGGGAACTGTCGGATAAAACTGTCAGCATTGGCCAGCCCAGCAGCCTCGTACACCTGTGACAAAGATTAATTAAATTAGTAATACCAAACTAGTGACGGGTAATACAAACAAAGTAACATAGAATCAAACCAGCTACCTTCTGATTACAGCAGTACTATAATCACTCAACCACCAAGCTGACATAAAAACTTTTACTCATACCAGTACTCATAACGTTTTTAATATGTTACATTTTAACAAGTTACCTTTAAGCATGTTACATTTTAAAAGGTTACAATTTTACATGTTACATTTTTACATGTTACATTTTAATATGTTACATTTTAACACGTTACATTTAAGCATGTTACATTTTAAAATGTTACATTTTAACACGTTACATTTTAACATGTTACATTTTAACTTCTTATATTTCCACATGTTACATTTTTACATGTTACATTTTAACATGTTTTACGATCAAGTGATTCCCTTGCAACTGACCTGGTAGCCTCGTCTAGTATGAGGATGGATGGGATTTTCAGTAGAGCGCGGGCGATAGCTATCCTCTGTTTCTGGCCCCCAGACACGGTAACTCCTCTCTCCCCCAGAATGGTACTGTAGCCATCAGGGAACTGTCGAATAAAACTGTCAGCATTGGCCAGCCCAGCAGCCTCGTACACCTTTGACAAAGATTAATTAAATTAGTAATACCAAACTAGTGACAGGTAATACAAACAATGTAACATAGAATCAAACCAGCTACCTTCTAATTACAAGGCGAGTACAGCAGTACTATAATCACTCAACCACCAAGCTGACATAAAAACTTTTACTCATACCAGTACTCATAACGTTTTTAATGTGTTACATTTTAACAAGTTACCTTTAAGCATGTTATGTTACATTTTAACATGTTTTACGATCAAGTCATTCCCTTGCAACTGACCTGGTAGCCTCGTCTAGTATGAGGATGGATGGGATTTTCAGTAGAGCGCTAAGAGTGCTTGTAGCGGCGATAGCTATCCTCTGTTTCTGGCCCCCAGACACGGTAACTCCTCTCTCCCCCAGAATGGTACTGTAGCCATCAGGGAACTGTCGGATAAAACTGTCAGCATTGGCCAGCCCAGCAGCCACGTACACCTGTGACAAAGATTAATTAAATTAGTAATACCAAACTAGTGACAGGTAATACAAACAAAGTAACATAGAGTCAAACCAGCTACCTTCTGATTACAAGGCGAGTACAGCAGTACTATAATCACTCAACCACCAAGCTGACATAAAAACCGTCGTCGTCGTCGTCGTCGTCGTCGTCGTCGTCGTCGTCGTCGTCGTCGTCGTCGTCGTCGTCTACATTTTTACATTTTACATATTTACATGTTACATTTTAACATTTTTTATGATCAAGTCTTTCCCTTGCAACTGACCTGGTAGCCTCGTCTAGTATGAGGATGGATGGGATTTTCAGTAGAGCGCGGGCGATAGCTATCCTCTGTTTCTGGCCCCCAGACACGGTAACTCCTCTCTCCCCCAGAATGGTACTGTAGCCATCAGGGAACTGTCGGATAAAACTGTCAGCATTGGCCAGCCCAGCAGCCTCGTACACCTGTGACAAAGATTAATTAAATTAGTAATACCAAACTAGTGACGGGTAATACAAACAAAGTAACATAGAATCAAACCAGCTACCTTCTGATTACAGCAGTACTATAATCACTCAACCACCAAGCTGACATAAAAACTTTTACTCATACCAGTACTCATAACGTTTTTAATATGTTACATTTTAACAAGTTACCTTTAAGCATGTTACATTTTAAAAGGTTACAATTTTACATGTTACATTTTTACATGTTACAATTTTACATGTTACATTTTTACATGTTACATTTTAATATGTTACATTTTAACACGTTACATTTAAGCATGTTACATTTTAAAATGTTACATTTTAACACGTTACATTTTAACATGTTACATTTTAACTTCTTATATTTCCACATGTTACATTTTTACATGTTACATTTTAACATGTTTTACGATCAAGTCATTCCCTTGCAACTGACCTGGTAGCCTCGTCTAGTATGAGGATGGATGGGATTTTCAGTAGAGCGCGGGCGATAGCTATCCTCTGTTTCTGGCCCCCAGACACGGTAACTCCTCTCTCCCCCAGAATGGTACTGTAGCCATCAGGGAACTGTCGAATAAAACTGTCAGCATTGGCCAGCCCAGCAGCCTCGTACACCTTTGACAAAGATTAATTAAATTAGTAATACCAAACTAGTGACAGGTAATACAAACAAAGTAACATAGAATCAAAACCAGCTACCTTCTAATTACAAGGCGAGTACAGCAGTACTATAATCACTCAACCACCAAGCTGACATAAAAACTTTTACTCATACCAGTACTCATAACGTTTTTAATGTGTTACATTTTAACAAGTTACCTTTAAGCATGTTATGTTACATTTTAACATGTTTTACGATCAAGTCATTCCCTTGCAACTGACCTGGTAGCCTCGTCTAGTATGAGGATGGATGGGATTTTCAGTAGAGCGCTAAGAGTGCTTGTAGCGGCGATAGCTATCCTCTGTTTCTGGCCCCCAGACACGGTAACTCCTCTCTCCCCCAGAATGGTACTGTAGCCATCAGGGAACTGTCGGATAAAACTGTCAGCATTGGCCAGCCCAGCAGCCACGTACACCTGTGACAAAGATTAATTAAATTAGTAATACCAAACTAGTGACAGGTAATACAAACAAAGTAACATAGAGTCAAACCAGCTACCTTCTGATTACAAGGCGAGTACAGCAGTACTATAATCACTCAACCACCAAGCTGACATAAAAACCGTCGTCGTCGTCGTCGTCGTCGTCGTCGTCGTCGTCGTCGTCGTCGTCGTCGTCGTCGTCGTCGTCGTCGTCGTCGTCGTCGTCGTCGTCTACATTTTTACATTTTACATATTTACATGTTACATTTTAACATTTTTTATGATCAAGTCTTTCCCTTGCAACTGACCTGGTAGCCTCGTCTAGTATGAGGATGGATGGGATTTTCAGTAGAGCGCGGGCGATAGCTATCCTCTGTTTCTGGCCCCCAGACACGGTAACTCCTCTCTCCCCCAGAATGGTACTGTAGCCATCAGGGAACTGTCGGATAAAACTGTCAGCATTGGCCAGCCCAGCAGCCTCGTACACCTGTGACAAAGATTAATTAAATTAGTAATACCAAACTAGTGACGGGTAATACAAACAAAGTAACATAGAATCAAACCAGCTACCTTCTGATTACAGCAGTACTATAATCACTCAACCACCAAGCTGACATAAAAACTTTTACTCATACCAGTACTCATAACGTTTTTAATATGTTACATTTTAACAGGTTACCTTTAAGCATGTTACATTTTAAAAGGTTACAATTTTACATGTTACATTTTTACATGTTACAATTTTACATGTTACATTTTTACATGTTACATTTTAATATGTTACATTTTAACACGTTACATTTAAGCATGTTACATTTTAAAATGTTACATTTTAACACGTTACATTTTAACATGTTACATTTTAACTTCTTATATTTCCACATGTTACATTTTTACATGTTACATTTTAACATGTTTTACGATCAAGTCATTCCCTTGCAACTGACCTGGTAGCCTCGTCTAGTATGAGGATGGATGGGATTTTCAGTAGAGCGCGGGCGATAGCTATCCTCTGTTTCTGGCCCCCAGACACGGTAACTCCTCTCTCCCCCAGAATGGTACTGTAGCCATCAGGGAACTGTCGAATAAAACTGTCAGCATTGGCCAGCCCAGCAGCCTCGTACACCTTTGACAAAGATTAATTAAATTAGTAATACCAAACTAGTGACAGGTAATACAAACAAAGTAACATAGAATCAAACCAGCTACCTTCTAATTACAAGGCGAGTACAGCAGTACTATAATCACTCAACCACCAAGCTGACATAAAAACTTTTACTCATACCAGTACTCATAACGTTTTTAATGTGTTACATTTTAACAAGTTACCTTTAAGCATGTTATGTTACATTTTAACATGTTTTACGATCAAGTCATTCCCTTGCAACTGACCTGGTAGCCTCGTCTAGTATGAGGATGGATGGGATTTTCAGTAGAGCGCTAAGAGTGCTTGTAGCGGCGATAGCTATCCTCTGTTTCTGGCCCCCAGACACGGTAACTCCTCTCTCCCCCAGAATGGTACTGTAGCCATCAGGGAACTGTCGGATAAAACTGTCAGCATTGGCCAGCCCAGCAGCCACGTACACCTGTGACAAAGATTAATTAAATTAGTAATACCAAACTAGTGACAGGTAATACAAACAAAGTAACATAGAGTCAAACCAGCTACCTTCTGATTACAAGGCGAGTACAGCAGTACTATAATCACTCAACCACCAAGCTGACATAAAAACCGTCGTCGTCGTCGTCGTCGTCGTCGTCGTCGTCGTCGTCGTCGTCGTCGTCGTCGTCGTCGTCGTCGTCGTCGTCGTCGTCGTCGTCTACATTTTTACATTTTACATATTTACATGTTACATTTTAACATTTTTTATGATCAAGTCTTTCCCTTGCAACTGAACTGGTAGCCTCGTCTAGTATGAGGATGGATGGGATTTTCAGTAGAGCGCGGGCGACAGCTATCCTCTGTTTCTGGCCCCCAGACACGGTAACTCCTCTCTCCCCCAGAATGGTACTGTAGCCATCAGGGAACTGTCGGATAAAACTGTCAGCATTGGCCAGCCCAGCAGCCTCGTACACCTGTGACAAAGATTAATTAAATTAGTAATACCAAACTAGTGACGGGTAATACAAACAAAGTAACATAGAATCAAACCAGCTACCTTCTGATTACAGCAGTACTATAATCACTCAACCACCAAGCTGACATAAAAACTTTTACTCATACCAGTACTCATAACGTTTTTAATATGTTACATTTTAACAAGTTACCTTTAAGCATGTTACATTTTAAAAGGTTACAATTTTACATGTTACATTTTTACATGTTACATTTTAATATGTTACATTTTAACACGTTACATTTAAGCATGTTACATTTTAAAATGTTACATTTTAACACGTTACATTTTAACATGTTACATTTTAACTTCTTATATTTCCACATGTTACATTTTTACATGTTACATTTTAACATGTTTTACGATCAAGTGATTCCCTTGCAACTGACCTGGTAGCCTCGTCTAGTATGAGGATGGATGGGATTTTCAGTAGAGCGCGGGCGATAGCTATCCTCTGTTTCTGGCCCCCAGACACGGTAACTCCTCTCTCCCCCAGAATGGTACTGTAGCCATCAGGGAACTGTCGAATAAAACTGTCAGCATTGGCCAGCCCAGCAGCCTCGTACACCTTTGACAAAGATTAATTAAATTAGTAATACCAAACTAGTGACAGGTAATACAAACAATGTAACATAGAATCAAACCAGCTACCTTCTAATTACAAGGCGAGTACAGCAGTACTATAATCACTCAACCACCAAGCTGACATAAAAACTTTTACTCATACCAGTACTCATAACGTTTTTAATGTGTTACATTTTAACAAGTTACCTTTAAGCATGTTATGTTACATTTTAACATGTTTTACGATCAAGTCATTCCCTTGCAACTGACCTGGTAGCCTCGTCTAGTATGAGGATGGATGGGATTTTCAGTAGAGCGCTAAGAGTGCTTGTAGCGGCGATAGCTATCCTCTGTTTCTGGCCCCCAGACACGGTAACTCCTCTCTCCCCCAGAATGGTACTGTAGCCATCAGGGAACTGTCGGATAAAACTGTCAGCATTGGCCAGCCCAGCAGCCACGTACACCTGTGACAAAGATTAATTAAATTAGTAATACCAAACTAGTGACAGGTAATACAAACAAAGTAACATAGAGTCAAACCAGCTACCTTCTGATTACAAGGCGAGTACAGCAGTACTATAATCACTCAACCACCAAGCTGACATAAAAACCGTCGTCGTCGTCGTCGTCGTCGTCGTCGTCGTCGTCGTCGTCGTCGTCGTCGTCGTCGTCTACATTTTTACATTTTACATATTTACATGTTACATTTTAACATTTTTTATGATCAAGTCTTTCCCTTGCAACTGACCTGGTAGCCTCGTCTAGTATGAGGATGGATGGGATTTTCAGTAGAGCGCGGGCGATAGCTATCCTCTGTTTCTGGCCCCCAGACACGGTAACTCCTCTCTCCCCCAGAATGGTACTGTAGCCATCAGGGAACTGTCGGATAAAACTGTCAGCATTGGCCAGCCCAGCAGCCTCGTACACCTGTGACAAAGATTAATTAAACTAGTAATACCAAACTAGTGACGGGTAATACAAACAAAGTAACATAGAATCAAACCAGCTACCTTCTGATTACAGCAGTACTATAATCACTCAACCACCAAGCTGACATAAAAACTTTTACTCATACCAGTACTCATAACGTTTTTAATATGTTACATTTTAACAAGTTACCTTTAAGCATGTTACATTTTAAAAGGTTACAATTTTACATGTTACATTTTTACATGTTACAATTTTACATGTTACATTTTTACATGTTACATTTTAATATGTTACATTTTAACACGTTACATTTAAGCATGTTACATTTTAAAATGTTACATTTTAACACGTTACATTTTAACATGTTACATTTTAACTTCTTATATTTCCACATGTTACATTTTTACATGTTACATTTTAACATGTTTTACGATCAAGTCATTCCCTTGCAACTGACCTGGTAGCCTCGTCTAGTATGAGGATGGATGGGATTTTCAGTAGAGCGCGGGCGATAGCTATCCTCTGTTTCTGGCCCCCAGACACGGTAACTCCTCTCTCCCCCAGAATGGTACTGTAGCCATCAGGGAACTGTCGAATAAAACTGTCAGCATTGGCCAGCCCAGCAGCCTCGTACACCTTTGACAAAGATTAATTAAATTAGTAATACCAAACTAGTGACAGGTAATACAAACAAAGTAACATAGAATCAAACCAGCTACCTTCTAATTACAAGGCGAGTACAGCAGTACTATAATCACTCAACCACCAAGCTGACATAAAAACTTTTACTCATACCAGTACTCATAACGTTTTTAATGTGTTACATTTTAACAAGTTACCTTTAAGCATGTTATGTTACATTTTAACATGTTTTACGATCAAGTCATTCCCTTGCAACTGACCTGGTAGCCTCGTCTAGTATGAGGATGGATGGGATTTTCAGTAGAGCGCTAAGAGTGCTTGTAGCGGCGATAGCTATCCTCTGTTTCTGGCCCCCAGACACGGTAACTCCTCTCTCCCCCAGAATGGTACTGTAGCCATCAGGGAACTGTCGGATAAAACTGTCAGCATTGGCCAGCCCAGCAGCCACGTACACCTGTGACAAAGATTAATTAAATTAGTAATACCAAACTAGTGACAGGTAATACAAACAAAGTAACATAGAGTCAAACCAGCTACCTTCTGATTACAAGGCGAGTACAGCAGTACTATAATCACTCAACCACCAAGCTGACATAAAAACCGTCGTCGTCGTCGTCGTCGTCGTCGTCGTCGTCGTCGTCGTCGTCGTCGTCGTCGTCGTCGTCGTCGTCTACATTTTTACATTTTACATATTTACATGTTACATTTTAACATTTTTTATGATCAATTCTTTCCCTTGCAACTGACCTGGTAGCCTCGTCTAGTATGAGGATGGATGGGATTTTCAGTAGAGCGCGGGCGATAGCTATCCTCTGTTTCTGGCCCCCAGACACGGTAACTCCTCTCTCCCCCAGAATGGTACTGTAGCCATCAGGGAACTGTCGGATAAAACTGTCAGCATTGGCCAGCCCAGCAGCCTCGTACACCTGTGACAAAGATTAATTAAATTAGTAATACCAAACTAGTGACGGGTAATACAAACAAAGTAACATAGAATCAAACCAGCTACCTTCTGATTACAGCAGTACTATAATCACTCAACCACCAAGCTGACATAAAAACTTTTACTCATACCAGTACTCATAACGTTTTTAATATGTTACATTTTAACAAGTTACCTTTAAGCATGTTACATTTTAAAAGGTTACAATTTTACATGTTACATTTTTACATGTTACAATTTTACATGTTACATTTTTACATGTTACATTTTAATATGTTACATTTTAACACGTTACATTTAAGCATGTTACATTTTAAAATGTTACATTTTAACACGTTACATTTTAACATGTTACATTTTAACTTCTTATATTTCCACATGTTACATTTTTACATGTTACATTTTAACATGTTTTACGATCAAGTCATTCCCTTGCAACTGACCTGGTAGCCTCGTCTAGTATGAGGATGGATGGGATTTTCAGTAGAGCGCGGGCGATAGCTATCCTCTGTTTCTGGCCCCCAGACACGGTAACTCCTCTCTCCCCCAGAATGGTACTGTAGCCATCAGGGAACTGTCGAATAAAACTGTCAGCATTGGCCAGCCCAGCAGCCTCGTACACCTTTGACAAAGATTAATTAAATTAGTAATACCAAACTAGTGACAGGTAATACAAACAAAGTAACATAGAATCAAACCAGCTACCTTCTAATTACAAGGCGAGTACAGCAGTACTATAATCACTCAACCACCAAGCTGACATAAAAACTTTTACTCATACCAGTACTCATAACGTTTTTAATGTGTTACATTTTAACAAGTTACCTTTAAGCATGTTATGTTACATTTTAACATGTTTTACGATCAAGTCATTCCCTTGCAACTGACCTGGTAGCCTCGTCTAGTATGAGGATGGATGGGATTTTCAGTAGAGCGCTAAGAGTGCTTGTAGCGGCGATAGCTATCCTCTGTTTCTGGCCCCCAGACACGGTAACTCCTCTCTCCCCCAGAATGGTACTGTAGCCATCAGGGAACTGTCGGATAAAACTGTCAGCATTGGCCAGCCCAGCAGCCACGTACACCTGTGACAAAGATTAATTAAATTAGTAATACCAAACTAGTGACAGGTAATACAAACAAAGTAACATAGAGTCAAACCAGCTACCTTCTGATTACAAGGCGAGTACAGCAGTACTATAATCACTCAACCACCAAGCTGACATAAAAACTTTTACTCATACCAGTACTCATAACGTTTTTAATGTGTTACATTTTAACAAGTTACCTTTAAGCATGTTATGTTACATTTTAACATGTTTTACGATCAAGTCATTCCCTTGCAACTGACCTGGTAGCCTCGTCTAGTATGAGGATGGATGGGATTTTCAGTAGAGCGCTAAGAGTGCTTGTAGCGGCGATAGCTATCCTCTGTTTCTGGCCCCCAGACACGGTAACTCCTCTCTCCCCCAGAATGGTACTGTAGCCATCAGGGAACTGTCGGATAAAACTGTCAGCATTGGCCAGCCCAGCAGCCACGTACACCTGTGACAAAGATTAATTAAATTAGTAATACCAAACTAGTGACAGGTAATACAAACAAAGTAACATAGAGTCAAACCAGCTACCTTCTGATTACAAGGCGAGTACAGCAGTACTATAATCACTCAACCACCAAGCTGACATAAAAACCGTCGTCGTCGTCGTCGTCGTCGTCGTCGTCGTCGTCGTCGTCGTCGTCGTCGTCGTCGTCGTCGTCGTCGTCGTCGTCGTCGTCGTCGTCGTCGTCGTCGTGGTCGTCGTCGTCTACATTTTTACATTTTACATATTTACATGTTACATTTTAACATTTTTTATGATCAAGTCTTTCCCTTGCAACTGACCTGGTAGCCTCGTCTAGTATGAGGATGGATGGGATTTTCAGTAGAGCGCGGGCGATAGCTATCCTCTGTTTCTGGCCCCCAGACACGGTAACTCCTCTCTCCCCCAGAATGGTACTGTAGCCATCAGGGAACTGTCGGATAAAACTGTCAGCATTGGCCAGCCCAGCAGCCTCGTACACCTGTGACAAAGATTAATTAAATTAGTAATACCAAACTAGTGACGGGTAATACAAACAAAGTAACATAGAATCAAACCAGCTACCTTCTGATTACAGCAGTACTATAATCACTCAACCACCAAGCTGACATAAAAACTTTTACTCATACCAGTACTCATAACGTTTTTAATATGTTACATTTTAACAAGTTACCTTTAAGCATGTTACATTTTAAAAGGTTACAATTTTACATGTTACATTTTTACATGTTACAATTTTACATATTACATTTTTACATGTTACATTTTAATATGTTACATTTTAACACGTTACATTTAAGCATGTTACATTTTAAAATGTTACATTTTAACACGTTACATTTTAACATGTTACATTTTAACTTCTTATATTTCCACATGTTACATTTTTACATGTTACATTTTAACATGTTTTACGATCAAGTCATTCCCTTGCAACTGACCTGGTAGCCTCGTCTAGTATGAGGATGGATGGGATTTTCAGTAGAGCGCGGGCGATAGCTATCCTCTGTTTCTGGCCCCCAGACACGGTAACTCCTCTCTCCCCCAGAATGGTACTGTAGCCATCAGGGAACTGTCGAATAAAACTGTCAGCATTGGCCAGCCCAGCAGCCTCGTACACCTTTGACAAAGATTAATTAAATTAGTAATACCAAACTAGTGACAGGTAATACAAACAAAGTAACATAGAATCAAACCAGCTACCTTCTAATTACAAGGCGAGTACAGCAGTACTATAATCACTCAACCACCAAGCTGACATAAAAACTTTTACTCATACCAGTACTCATAACGTTTTTAATGTGTTACATTTTAACAAGTTACCTTTAAGCATGTTATGTTACATTTTAACATGTTTTACGATCAAGTCATTCCCTTGCAACTGACCTGGTAGCCTCGTCTAGTATGAGGATGGATGGGATTTTCAGTAGAGCGCTAAGAGTGCTTGTAGCGGCGATAGCTATCCTCTGTTTCTGGCCCCCAGACACGGTAACTCCTCTCTCCCCCAGAATGGTACTGTAGCCATCAGGGAACTGTCGGATAAAACTGTCAGCATTGGCCAGCCCAGCAGCCACGTACACCTGTGACAAAGATTAATTAAATTAGTAATACCAAACTAGTGACAGGTAATACAAACAAAGTAACATAGAGTCAAACCAGCTACCTTCTGATTACAAGGCGAGTACAGCAGTACTATAATCACTCAACCACCAAGCTGACATAAAAACCGTCGTCGTCGTCGTCGTCGTCGTCGTCGTCGTCGTCGTCGTCGTCGTCGTCGTCGTCGTCGTCGTCGTCGTCGTCGTCGTCGTCGTCGTCGTCGTCGTCGTCGTCGTCGTCGTCGTCGTCGTCTACATTTTTACATTTTACATATTTACATGTTACATTTTAACATTTTTTATGATCAAGTCTTTCCCTTGCAACTGACCTGGTAGCCTCGTCTAGTATGAGGATGGATGGGATTTTCAGTAGAGCGCGGGCGATAGCTATCCTCTGTTTCTGGCCCCCAGACACGGTAACTCCTCTCTCCCCCAGAATGGTACTGTAGCCATCAGGGAACTGTCGGATAAAACTGTCAGCATTGGCCAGCCCAGCAGCCTCGTACACCTGTGACAAAGATTAATTAAATTAGTAATACCAAACTAGTGACGGGTAATACAAACAAAGTAACATAGAATCAAACCAGCTACCTTCTGATTACAGCAGTACTATAATCACTCAACCACCAAGCTGACATAAAAACTTTTACTCATACCAGTACTCATAACGTTTTTAATATGTTACATTTTAACAAGTTACCTTTAAGCATGTTACATTTTAAAAGGTTACAATTTTACATGTTACATTTTTACATGTTACAATTTTACATGTTACATTTTTACATGTTACATTTTAATATGTTACATTTTAACACGTTACATTTAAGCATGTTACATTTTAAAATGTTACATTTTAACACGTTACATTTTAACATGTTACATTTTAACTTCTTATATTTCCACATGTTACATTTTTACATGTTACATTTTAACATGTTTTACGATCAAGTCATTCCCTTGCAACTGACCTGGTAGCCTCGTCTAGTATGAGGATGGATGGGATTTTCAGTAGAGCGCGGGCGATAGCTATCCTCTGTTTCTGGCCCCCAGACACGGTAACTCCTCTCTCCCCCAGAATGGTACTGTAGCCATCAGGGAACTGTCGAATAAAACTGTCAGCATTGGCCAGCCCAGCAGCCTCGTACACCTTTGACAAAGATTAATTAAATTAGTAATACCAAACTAGTGACAGGTAATACAAACAAAGTAACATAGAATCAAACCAGCTACCTTCTAATTACAAGGCGAGTACAGCAGTACTATAATCACTCAACCACCAAGCTGACATAAAAACTTTTACTCATACCAGTACTCATAACGTTTTTAATGTGTTACATTTTAACAAGTTACCTTTAAGCATGTTATGTTACATTTTAACATGTTTTACGATCAAGTCATTCCCTTGCAACTGACCTGGTAGCCTCGTCTAGTATGAGGATGGATGGGATTTTCAGTAGAGCGCTAAGAGTGCTTGTAGCGGCGATAGCTATCCTCTGTTTCTGGCCCCCAGACACGGTAACTCCTCTCTCCCCCAGAATGGTACTGTAGCCATCAGGGAACTGTCGGATAAAACTGTCAGCATTGGCCAGCCCAGCAGCCACGTACACCTGTGACAAAGATTAATTAAATTAGTAATACCAAACTAGTGACAGGTAATACAAACAAAGTAACATAGAGTCAAACCAGCTACCTTCTGATTACAAGGCGAGTACAGCAGTACTATAATCACTCAACCACCAAGCTGACATAAAAACTTTTACTCATACCAGTACTCATAACGTTTTTAATGTGTTACATTTTAACAAGTTACCTTTAAGCATGTTATGTTACATTTTAACATGTTTTACGATCAAGTCATTCCCTTGCAACTGACCTGGTAGCCTCGTCTAGTATGAGGATGGATGGGATTTTCAGTAGAGCGCTAAGAGTGCTTGTAGCGGCGATAGCTATCCTCTGTTTCTGGCCCCCAGACACGGTAACTCCTCTCTCCCCCAGAATGGTACTGTAGCCATCAGGGAACTGTCGGATAAAACTGTCAGCATTGGCCAGCCCAGCAGCCACGTACACCTGTGACAAAGATTAATTAAATTAGTAATACCAAACTAGTGACAGGTAATACAAACAAAGTAACAAAGAGTCAAACCAGCTACCTTCTGATTACAAGGCGAGTACAGCAGTACTATAATCACTCAACCACCAAGCTGACATAAAAACCGTCGTCGTCGTCGTCGTCGTCGTCGTCGTCGTCGTCGTCGTCGTCGTCGTCGTCGTCGTCGTCGTCGTCGTCGTCGTCGTCGTCGTCGTCGTCGTCGTCGTCGTCGTCTACATTTTTACATTTTACATATTTACATGTTACATTTTAACATTTTTTATGATCAAGTCTTTCCCTTGCAACTGACCTGGTAGCCTCGTCTAGTATGAGGATGGATGGGATTTTCAGTAGAGCGCGGGCGATAGCTATCCTCTGTTTCTGGCCCCCAGACACGGTAACTCCTCTCTCCCCCAGAATGGTACTGTAGCCATCAGGGAACTGTCGGATAAAACTGTCAGCATTGGCCAGCCCAGCAGCCTCGTACACCTGTGACAAAGATTAATTAAATTAGTAATACCAAACTAGTGACGGGTAATACAAACAAAGTAACATAGAATCAAACCAGCTACCTTCTGATTACAGCAGTACTATAATCACTCAACCACCAAGCTGACATAAAAACTTTTACTCATACCAGTACTCATAACGTTTTTAATATGTTACATTTTAACAAGTTACCTTTAAGCATGTTACATTTTAAAAGGTTACAATTTTACATGTTACATTTTTACATGTTACAATTTTACATGTTACATTTTTACATGTTACATTTTAATATGTTACATTTTAACACGTTACATTTAAGCATGTTACATTTTAAAATGTTACATTTTAACACGTTACATTTTAACATGTTACATTTTAACTTCTTATATTTCCACATGTTACATTTTTACATGTTACATTTTAACATGTTTTACGATCAAGTCATTCCCTTGCAACTGACCTGGTAGCCTCGTCTAGTATGAGGATGGATGGGATTTTCAGTAGAGCGCGGGCGATAGCTATCCTCTGTTTCTGGCCCCCAGACACGGTAACTCCTCTCTCCCCCAGAATGGTACTGTAGCCATCAGGGAACTGTCGAATAAAACTGTCAGCATTGGCCAGCCCAGCAGCCTCGTACACCTTTGACAAAGATTAATTAAATTAGTAATACCAAACTAGTGACAGGTAATACAAACAAAGTAACATAGAATCAAACCAGCTACCTTCTAATTACAAGGCGAGTACAGCAGTACTATAATCACTCAACCACCAAGCTGACATAAAAACTTTTACTCATACCAGTACTCATAACGTTTTTAATGTGTTACATTTTAACAAGTTACCTTTAAGCATGTTATGTTACATTTTAACATGTTTTACGATCAAGTCATTCCCTTGCAACTGACCTGGTAGCCTCGTCTAGTATGAGGATGGATGGGATTTTCAGTAGAGCGCTAAGAGTGCTTGTAGCGGCGATAGCTATCCTCTGTTTCTGGCCCCCAGACACGGTAACTCCTCTCTCCCCCAGAATGGTACTGTAGCCATCAGGGAACTGTCGGATAAAACTGTCAGCATTGGCCAGCCCAGCAGCCACGTACACCTGTGACAAAGATTAATTAAATTAGTAATACCAAACTAGTGACAGGTAATACAAACAAAGTAACATAGAGTCAAACCAGCTACCTTCTGATTACAAGGCGAGTACAGCAGTACTATAATCACTCAACCACCAAGCTGACATAAAAACCGTCGTCGTCGTCGTCGTCGTCGTCGTCGTCGTCGTCGTCGTCGTCGTCGTCGTCGTCGTCGTCGTCGTCGTCGTCGTCGTCGTCGTCGTCGTCGTCGTCGTCGTCGTCGTCGTCGTCGTCGTCGTCGTCGTCGTCGTCGTCGTCGTCGTCGTCGTCGTCGTCGTCGTCGTCGTCGTCGTCGTCGTCGTCGTCGTCGTCGTCGTCGTCGTCGTCGTCGTCTACATTTTTACATTTTACATATTTACATGTTACATTTTAACATTTTTTATGATCAAGTCTTTCCCTTGCAACTGACCTGGTAGCCTCGTCTAGTATGAGGATGGATGGGATTTTCAGTAGAGCGCGGGCGATAGCTATCCTCTGTTTCTGGCCCCCAGACACGGTAACTCCTCTCTCCCCCAGAATGGTACTGTAGCCATCAGGGAACTGTCGGATAAAACTGTCAGCATTGGCCAGCCCAGCAGCCTCGTACACCTGTGACAAAGATTAATTAAATTAGTAATACCAAACTAGTGACGGGTAATACAAACAAAGTAACATAGAATCAAACCAGCTACCTTCTGATTACAGCAGTACTATAATCACTCAACCACCAAGCTGACATAAAAACTTTTACTCATACCAGTACTCATAACGTTTTTAATATGTTACATTTTAACAAGTTACCTTTAAGCATGTTACATTTTAAAAGGTTACAATTTTACATGTTACATTTTTACATGTTACAATTTTACATGTTACATTTTTACATGTTACATTTTAATATGTTACATTTTAACACGTTACATTTAAGCATGTTACATTTTAAAATGTTACATTTTAACACGTTACATTTTAACATGTTACATTTTAACTTCTTATATTTCCACATGTTACATTTTTACATGTTACATTAGACATAGACATATTTTATTTGCACATAACATTCTTTACATGTGTTACATACAGAATAGGTGCATTGTCAGAGTTTGAATTGTCAGAATATACAAGATAAAATAGTAATCAAGATGATAATATAATTAACAAAATTGAATGATAAAACTATTCTAAACTAAAGGGGCATTGTGGAAATCTGCAATTAAATAAAAGGCTCTGTCAATTAAGAGTTCACCTATTTTATCTTTAAAATTATTTTCATTTAGCAATTTATAGTTTGCAGGCAGCACATTGTACAGCCTCAGCCCAGCATATAGTGGACTTTTTTCATAAAGGGTCAAATGGTGCCTTGGAAATCTAAAAATGTTTTCATTTCGAGTATTATATCTATGGTTGATTTGAATTGATTCTGGGAGGTCGTTTTTAGCTGAATGAATGTAGTTTAGTGATTCCAATATGTACAGTCCTGTTAGGGTGTGGATTTTTAAATTTCGAAAAAGGTTTTTGCATGAACTACGTGGATGAGAGCTGGTCATAATACGGATAATGCGTTTTTGTAGCCTGAATATTGATTTGACTCCGGTAGCCTGACCCCATAAGATTATACCATACCTCAATACTGATTCTACATAAGCATGATAAACCATTTTCAGAGTTTCTTTAGGAACACAGTCCCTTAAGTGCAGAAATACAATTGACATGGATCTAAGTTTACTTTTTAATTGATTCAGATGTACATCCCATTTAAGTGATTCGTCTATGTAAACACCTAGAAATTTATGAGACGTTGCCAATTTAAGGGATTCAATTTTATTACCATTGTTTCTGACAGAAAATTTTATTGTTTGCGTTTTTTCAAGATTAAGTTTTAATCCATTGTTCAAGAACCAACCTTCCATGTCATGAACCACATTTTCAAGAGAAGATAGCATTTCAGAAGTACTATTATTTTTTATCAAGGCTGTTGTATCATCTGCAAAAAGAATTAGTTCCTGATCAATAGCTTTAGGGAGGTCATTAATGTAAATTAGAAAGAATAGAGGACCTAAGATTGAACCTTGGGGCACACCTGCCGATAGGTTTTCCCATGGCGAATAGTACTTGATCTTATCCAGTGTTATTACAGTTCTTTGTTTTCTATTAGAAAGGTAAGAACTCAATAGAGAGTGACAACTTCCCCTAATACCATAATCACTCAGCTTGAGCTGAAGGACTGAGTGATCAACACAGTCAAAAGCTTTGGACAGGTCACAGAAAACACCAGCTGTAGCCTGAGACCCGTCCAAAGCCTGGGTAACCTCATTTATAAACTGTGTTAGTGCAGAACCTGTGCTTAAATTTTTCCTGAATCCAAATTGTTTGTTATAAAATAGATGATTGCTTTCAAAATAACTAACCAATCTCAAATTTATGACCTTCTCAAATATTTTAGAAAAATTACTCAATACAGAAATTGGACGGTAATTGTTAATATCCGATTTTAGGCCCTTTTTAAATATTGGTGAGATTTGGGAAAGTTTTAGTTTATCCGGAAAAATTCCATGTATTAAACACTGATTAATAATTTGAGATAAAGGTTCAGCAATGATATTAACAGTGGCTTTTATCAATTTAATTGGGATCTCATCCCAGCCAACGGATGATTTGTTTTTTAGTGACAGAACAATCTTTTTGATTTCCTCCACATTAGTTAGCCTGAGGCTGCACAATGATATCCCATTATCATTACAGATATGTTTCACTGAAGCATGGACTCCATTGACAGTAGCCTTTTGAACATTTAAGTTACTTACTGTATTCGAAAAAAAATTGTTAAAAACTTTAGCAATACTTCCAGGATTACCAAGCTCATAACCATTTGTATCTTTCAAAACTATTCTTTCTTTTGGTTTTTGGTTTGTATTGCCAAGCTCTTGATTTACAATTTGCCAAGCTGCCTTAGTTTTGTTTTCTGATGTTTTTATAAAATTGCTATTCGCTAGTAATTTTGCTTTTTTTACAACTTTGTTAAATATGTTTTTATAATGCTTAACATATGTAATAAACTGTTGGTCATTACTGAGCTTGGCTTGCATGTGCAATTGTCGTTTTGTTTTACTTGAAATTTTTATACCTTGAGTAATCCAGTTTACAGAGAAAGACTTGATTTTAGAATTATTACTATTATTTTTAAGAAACTTTGGAGGAAATATAGAATTAAAAGTCAAAAGAAAATCACTTAAAAAGTTGCTAAAGTTTTCATTTGGGTTCAGGACTGGATCAAATGTAAAATTAATATTTTGGTTTAGATATGTACAAAATTCATCAATTTTTCTATTTGAAATTATTCTTTTGGTATAGGAACTTGTATTATTATTATTACCAGTAGTCAAAATATTCTTATATTGCCCAGGGAGGCTCAGGAATATGGCGTTATGGTCAGATAAACCTAAATCAGTATTCAGTTTATGGTCTACTTTATACATTTTTTTTGTAATCATGTTATCTATACAAGTAGATGAATTGGCAGTTATTCTAGTTGGCTCATTAAACTGCAAACAGAAACCATTACATTCAACAATTTCCTTAAACCTACTTTTGATTGCATCATCCTTTAAAATGTTTATATTAAAATCCCCTGTTATAAAAACATTTTTCCTTTTGGCTTTTTTTTGTAAACTAACAAGCAGCTTTTCAAGTTTGTCCAAAAACAATTTACTTGAATTATAATTTGGCACTGTATAAATGGAAAAAAATACTGAATTGAAATCTACAAGTTCGATAGCAGAACATTCAAAAATAAAATCTTCATTTAAATAAGAAAACTCCTGTACAGTTAAGTATTTACAATTATTATCAACTAATATACATGAACCACCCCTTAGGCTACTATTTCTTACATAAGAGTCAGCAATTCTAAAATTATCTATTGTATTGAGTAAAGAAATAGAGTCATTATCCAACCAAAGTTCATTTAATGACATGACTTTAATATTTAATTTGGACTGTGATAAAAATAAATTGAGCTCTGATATTTTAGTAGAATTTAACCCTTGACAATTGTAGTGCATTACTAAATTAAATTTACTGTAAGTATCGCTGTTTTTTAAGGAATCTGAGCTAATATTACTCTGAGCTTTTACACTGTTGAGATTATACAATTTGTCTAGAACTAGTTTAGCAGGCATTTGGTCTTTGTCAGGATATCTTAGTTTAAAGACAAATGTAAGCTATTATCTAAGGAGGAATCTACATCTATCACCTGATTGCTCTCACCACTTGACACAACACATTTACTCTGCTTTTTGGCACTTGACACTGATGGTTTACTCTTCAACACCTCATTGTAGTTGAGATGACCAGGAACCGTTCGGGAGCCTGTGGAGCCAACATCAGGAACTTCTATTGCAGAGGGATGTTGTTGTGTTGAGGGATGTTGTTGTGTTGAGGGATGCTGATCCGGTGATGACTGCTGTTGAGAGCTACTAGGTGGTGATTGTAGCTGAAGTTGAAATTGATGTTGTGAAATCACTTCTCTTGATTGTGATACTTTTTGTAATTCTTGTCGAAGTTTGAGGGTGAATTGGGGATGGGAGAGTCCATGATGGAGAACACGCTGAGCTCCTGGTTGCATGTTGGTGACAACTATGACCGGTACACCGGTGATATCATGAAACTCGCTTATCTTCATGGCAAAAATGCTCAATCTGCACATGATCTCGGACACACCCCATTGGGGAGCAGATTAGCACTCTGAAGCTCTTGGTCTTAATGTTATCTGTAAGATCTTTGAAAGCAGAGTTATAAGTATCCAGTGTGGGTTTGCCGTTGAAGTGTTCTTTGGTTATAAGGCTATATACCGTTGCTTGTTTAGGATTGGTCTTTTGGCATGTCAAAAAGTTTGTTATGCAATCTTTTAAATCAGGCTTCCCAAAGTGTTTCCTAAAAGCCACGGCCACACCCGCAGTCATTCTTCTTGGGTGATGGAAGTCGCCGGAGATGGTATGGGCGAAGGCTACAGAATTATCGTTCCTTAGCCCCTCAATTACCTTATACATATCTGCCTCCACCACTTGTATCCCCTTTGCCTTTTTGGTGATATCAAAAAAAGACTCCTCACAGAATACCGGCACCTTATCAGCCTGATTGTTTGAGCTATTTTTCAGGCGATTTAGGTTGTTTCCATAAATACAGAGCTTAATCATTTTTGAAATTTCTTTTTTCCCAGAACGGTTGAAGTGCAATCCATGTTTTGTGTACATTTGCCTTGGTAGTAAGTTGATGGGGAGAAATTTAGCATGATCACTTTGGCTAATGATTTTTTCAAGTTCCATGTTTATTAAGGCTACTTGGTTATTTAAACCAGGAACATCATGCCTGTAGGGCAAGCCTGCAATAATTAAATTTGTGTGAGCGGTCTTCTCAATAATCTCCTGATACTTAGCAGTTAGTTTATTGTCACCACCTACAATATCGTTGCAACCTCCAATGACAATAACTGTGTCGGATTTAGTAAACGTTTTAGTAAGTTTGTCAAGGCTGTTTACCACTCCATTTAGCTGAGCGTTTGGCTTGTAGATGACAGAAATATTTACATTTGTAGTAGGCCATATTTCAATGAGGTTTCTGTACAAATCCCTACCATGACTATCGGAAATCAACAGTAAATCATTTTTCTTTGAACTTTGAAGTCCAAGCTTGTAGTTTTTAGTAGTCTTAGTAAGTCCAATTTCATTAAATTTCACTAAATGTTGAGGTGTGTGATTTTAACATGTTTTACGATCAAGTCATTCCCTTGCAACTGACCTGGTAGCCTCGTCTAGTATGAGGATGGATGGGATTTTCAGTAGAGCGCGGGCGATAGCTATCCTCTGTTTCTGGCCCCCAGACACGGTAACTCCTCTCTCCCCCAGAATGGTACTGTAGCCATC